>NC_138529.1:121393308-121448702 GCF_964234715.1 Podarcis melisellensis | reverse complement strand
TTCCCATGGTGGGGGGACTGGGGGGGGCAAAGGCACTTGAGACGAACCACAAAAGGGTGCCCCACCCTGTGCATGTTGACTCAGAGGTCAGTCCTCCTCTGTTCAAGGGGGGGGGCAGCCCCATTCCACCCAGTGATGCTCCTCTCTGTTTAACACCCTCCATCTCCCTTCTCACTGCTGCCCCCCCATCGCTCCTCAAAGGCTCTGCCTGCTGTGTCAGGGGGCCGGTCTGGGCGGGAGGGGAGGGGTGAGCTCCTCCAGGACCCTGACCTGCCCCCCTCCGAAACCTGCTGCTGAAATCCCTGCCTCAGTGGGGCTCCTGGTAGAACCATCTCCATGGGGGGAGATATGGAGAGCAGCTGAAGTAAGAAGGAGACTAAAGGAAAGGATTTGCTTCTTGGGAAGGGGGTGCCCCTCCCCCCCATGTTGGCAGAGTGAGGAACAATGGGGGAGGGTTTGCTGTCCTGTTTATGTGCCCCTGAAGGGGAGGGAAGAGGCACATTTTGGATTTCCTGGAGCTTGGGAAAAACACCTGACCGGTTTCTCTCCTGCTAAGCAAAGAAAACGGGTAAATGTGTGGCAGGATTTAAAACTAATCAGACAGGTTCAGGTCTGTGCTCATGAGGGGCCAGTTTCGACCCCCTGGTTATTTTTCACCCTGTTCTATCTCACAGAGTTGGGAAGAAAGAAGCATAGCTCCTTTCTTTGAAGTACAACTGGGACAGTCCCGGAAGTGGCCAATTTTTTGCCTCCTCCGGATCTCCTACAGGCAGCACAATGGCCTCAGAGGCACCGTTTGCATTGTCTCTTCTTCAAGGTGGAGTGGAAAGAGGAGCCAGGCAGCTTCCTCAGGTAAGGAAAGAGCAATGGGAGCAGGGAGGAGGGAAGAGGCACAGATGGGACCACCCAGCCTCCCTGTGTGTTGAGTGGGGTGATGGGGATCTAAGAGAAGCTCTGTTTTCTTCCTCTTCTTCCAGGCCCTCTTGACCTTTGAGGAGGTGGCTGTGTTTTTCACGGAGGAGGAGTGGGCTCTGCTGGATTCTGGCCAAAGAGCTCTGCACAAGGAAGTCATGGAGGAGAATTATGAGATGGTGGCCTCTCTAGGTAAGGGAATATTTGTATCCCTCTTGGCTGTTAGACGTTGGAGGTGTGACTCTGCTGTTTGTGCCATTTATTCATCCCATGTCTTCTTCTTTGGTGACCCCTCGTAGCTGAGTAAAATTGCCTTCCATGAACACGGTCTTAACGGTGTGTCAATTTAGTTTCTATTTTGGATCCACACATCCTTCCACAGTGGGGACATAGGTTTTCGGGCAGGAGTTAATTACAGTGAGCCTTTGCCAATGTGCTTTCCTCTTAGCTTGTTTCTCCCTTTTGTCCTGAGTTTGTGCTTCTTCAAAATCCATGACGCCTTTGGTAGAGGTTATTCTCCACCTGGATGATGATGATGATGATAGTAATAATATTGATTTATTTATTTCCCGCCCATCTGCCCGGGTTTCCCCAGCCACTCTGGCCGGCTCCCAACAAAATATTAAAAATAGAATCAAACCTTTAAAACTTCCCTAAACAGGGCTGCCTTCAGATGTCTTCTAAAAGTGAGATATTTGTTTATTTCCTTGACATCTAGTGGGAGGGTGTTCCACAGGGCGGGTGCCACTACGGAGAAGGACCTCTGCCTGGTTCCCTATAACCTCACATCTCGAAGTGAGGGAGCGCTCGCAGACCAGTGTTTCCCAATTTTCTGTGCTTGTACTGCATTTTTTAAAGATTTGCCTAGAAACCTCTTTGGTTGGCCATCGGTATTTCCCATTCCATTCTTAAGTTGGCAATAGAGTACTTGCTTTGGAAGACAATAATCTGGCATCCGAACAACATGACCAGTCCAATGAAGTTGATGTTGAAGATTGTATTTTGTCAGTAGGTAATTCTTCATAAGCTGATATTGTGGTATGAATTTGCAAAAAAAACCTATGTGTAATATACAAAGAGACACCATACAAATAATGGTGGCATGAGCTTTACTGGTGCACGTCATTTATTAGCTTTTAATTGGCCACCAGATACTATGCTGTCTTTGCTTCACAAGATTAATCTTTTTCAATATTTGTACAGTAACATATGACAGAAACAGCACTTCTGTTTTACTTATTCCTCATAGCAGAGACATTCATACAGCGGTACCTTGGGTTACGAACTTAATTCGTTCTGGAGGTCCATTCTTAACCTGAGGCGCATTTTCGCTAATGGGGCCTCCCGCGCTGCTGCCACATGATTTCCGTTCTCATCCTGGGGCAAAGTTTGCAACCCAGAGCAACTACTTCCGGGTTAGCGGAGTTTGTAACCGGAAGGTATTTTGTAACCTGAGGTACCACTGTATTCAAGTCTGAGCCCATCTTCTCACTTGGAACAAAAAAATACAGGGATGTTGTCCTGGACCAATTGAGAGGTCCATACTTCCACTTTGCTGTGAGACTGTACCTTTCTGTCTCCTTCAATGTGTAGGAATACAAAAAGATCCCTTTTGGATCAGAACGAGGGCCCATCTTTTCCAGCATCCTGGTGCAGGTTTAGGTGATGTGAACAGTTTCCTGGAATGTATCAGCCAGATATTACAGATCAGGGAGGAAGCAGAAAACTGAATACAGAGGCATAGCATTTTCACAGGAGGGGGAAGATGGAGAAAGTGTGTCCCTCCAGAGGTTGCTGCACTACAACTCCCATCAGCCCTGGTCATTGGACTTCTTTAGTTGGGTTGATGGTACTTAGAGTCCAACCACATCTGGAGGGCCATAGATACCTAACCTCAGCATAGAAGGTTTCTCTTGGTATTCAGTGTTACATGTGAGTTGAAGGTAGAACTGGATACTAAGGGTTCTGGAGATTATTTTCAGATTTCCTTTCTTTTCCTAAAATGTGGTACATGGGAGAGGGAGGAATGCTGGAGGTGTTAAAATAGGAGAAGGTGCTGATTGGTCTTGCTGAGTGTTAAGTTCTCTTGCTGTTTTTCTTGAATACCTAACAAAATTCTCTTTCTCTCCCACTTTCAACTAGGTGATGGAGAAGACAACCAGAATTTTGACGGGCCATCTGTAAAGTACTTCAGCATGAGTGAACACCTTAGCACACAACTACAAACTAACACAGGGGAGAAACCCTTTAAATGCATGGAGTACGGAAAGAGCTTCAGTGAGAGTGGAAATCTTACAAGACATCAACAAAGTCACACAGGGGAGAAACCATTTAAATGTATGGAGTGCGGAAAGAGCTTCAGTCGTAGTGCAAACCTTAGTATACATCAACGAACTCACACAGGGGAGAAACCATATAAATGTATGGAGTGCGGAAAGAGCTTCAGTCAAAATGCAAACCTTATTGTACATAAGCGAACTCACACAGGGGAGAAACCATTTAAATGTATAGAGTGTGGAAGGAGCTTCAGGATTAGTGCAGTGCTTAGTGTACATCAACGTATTCACACAGGGGAGAAACCATTTAGCTGTATGGAGTGCGGAAAGAGCTTCAGTCAGAATGCAAACCTTATTAGACATCAACGAAGTCACAGAAGGGAAAAACCATTTAAATGTGTGGAGTGCGGAAAGAGCTTCATTTGTAGTGCAAGCCTTACTATACATCAACGAACTCACACAGGGGAGAAACCATATAAGTGTATGGAGTGCGGAAAGAGCTTCAATCAGAATGCACACCTTATTGCACATCAGCAAACTCATACAGGGGAGAAACCACATAAATGTATGGAGTGCGGAAAGAACTTCAATCAGAATGCACACCTTATTGCACATCAGCGAACTCATACAGGGGACAAAGCATTTAGATGTGTGGAGTGTGGAAAGAGCTTCAGTCGTAGTGCCAGCCTTACTATACATCAACGAATTCACACAGGGGAGAAACCATTTAAATGTATTGAGTGCGGAAAGAGCTTCAGTCAGAATGTAAACCTTACTATGCATCAACGAATTCACACAGGGGAGAAACCATATAAATGTATGGAGTGTGGAAAGAGCTTCAGTCATAGTACAAGGCTTACTATGCATCAACGAATTCACACAGGGGAGAAACCATTTAAATGTATGGATTGTGGGATGGGTTTCAGTGAAGGTGGAACACTTACAAGACATCTACGAACTCACACAGGGGAGAAACCAGGTAGATGTATGGAATGTGGCAAGAGCTTCAGTCAACGTTCATACCTTACTATACATCTTCGAACTCACACAGGGGAGAAACCATTTAAATGTATGGATTGTGAAAAGAGCTTCAGTTACAGTGGCTCTCTGAGAAAACACCAACAATCTCACAGAGAAGCAAATGTTTAAATGGAAGTAGTGAGGAAAGTGTTTCAATTAGAATGGAGTTCTTAATTAACACCTATGGACTCTCACAGGGAAGAACCCATTTAGATGTATGGAGTGTGCCATGTTTTCCTCACAGAGTTCACTTTGTCTCTTATATCAACCCGTATATGGAAAATTCAATTGTAAATGCATGAAGTGTATTTGATGTTTTGGTGTTTGTATGGAAAGTTGTACATATATGTATTAAAGCAATGAAGGTAATGTCTCATAATAGTAAATATAATGAAAGATACAATGTACTATTAGGGATGTGCAGAATGTGACCCTGGAGTTCTCATTGTGAGTGAACGTGCTGAGAGTCCATTGATATTTGGTCTTTGGCAGAGAGAGTTGGGAATGGAGAGTTATGAAAAGTGGAGCACGACAGTGGTGTTTAGGAAGCAGGATTTGCTCTGGAATCATAGAACTGTAGAGTTTAAAGGGACTCCAAGGGTCTTCTAGTCCAATTCCCTGTTATAAGAGCAGCAGTGTAATGGCTTGGCTTTCTCCTACAGAAGCGAGACAGCTCCGGCAGTAATTATCTCAGATTTATTGCTGCAACACGTAAATCACTGCGGAGCTCAGTCCTCGGCGTCTTCTCCCAAGTTTGCTGTTGTCGTCTGAGCTCTGCCCCTTCCTTCCCCAGCAATGAAAACCCCACCTTCGCTTTCTCTCTCTTTTCTGCCTCTCACATATTCTCTTGAGCCTACATGTTTTTTGGCAGGCTATTTCTGCAGTTGGAGCTCCCACTGACAGTCTGTTTTCCCCCTTTCCTGCTCTTCTTTGAGAGCAGGCTCCTACTGCAGCTTAGCTTCACATTCCAGCCTAATCTCATCTCCCTGTGTCCCAGCATTCTCAAGACACTGTCAGCAGAGGCACGAAAGGCAAGGAGCTGACAAGCAGTATAAATCCCTTTTTTCTAATTGCAACAAAAGACCAATGGAAACACAGAAAGACTGAAACCGCCATTTTGTGTCACAAGTAATCTTTAAACTGTCCTACGTTATTTATCTTTTAAAAAATCATTGTTTTACAATACCTTCTCATTCATGGCTACGTGTCATGTTCGGGAGTTCCCCCCCTCCCTTTTGGTAGCTCACCAATGAGAATTAATGAGCAGTTGGTAGATTTCTAGTCTTTTTATTCCCGTATCATGTTGCTAGCACAAACAGGCAACTCCACGCGTCCAAGGGGATGTCCCCCCCCACTTCTTCTCCTTTGTTCTCTGACAGTCACATATCTCAGAGAGTTGGGGGGGGAGTTCCCCCCCCACTCTGATTGATGTATCACCCAGCTGCTTCCCTCCTTTCTGTTTCCTAGCTACTATCTCAATGCTGGGTAGCTCCTGTCTCAAACTTGCAGCCTCTGAATATGCCTGTCTCTCTGCATTGTGATACTCTGGAGGGGGGGGGGGAAATCTTCCCTCTCCTCTTCTGTTAGAATCTGATCTTCCTGCGATTGCATTCCTCAATCCTCCGATTCAGATCAGTCCCTGACACTACATTCATGGCATAGTAGACAAAATCCCTGG
The DNA here is from genome assembly GCF_964234715.1 of Podarcis melisellensis. NCBI lineage: Eukaryota > Metazoa > Chordata > Lepidosauria > Squamata > Lacertidae > Podarcis > Podarcis melisellensis. The sequence continues at coordinate 121,442,816 of NC_138529.1, read as the reverse complement.
TGGCAGCCGGAATAAAGGAGGTGCTGAGGGGAAGAACCAATATGGGGAGGGAAGGTGGCACAGGGAAATGTGGGCATTTCCAGTGGTTTCAGGAGAGTCATTTCCTTGTGGAGAGAGGAATCTCTGTGCCCCCATAACTGGCCCATCTTTCAGATATCTGTAGAAAGAGCAGGCAGTATAGGAGGCTGAAAGCAGAGTTAATCTGGATCTGCTCCTCCCTCTGCCGGCATTGAGCATTTGCCCTTGACATGAAGCAGCCACAAACAAGTGCTACAAGATGCCCACAGTTGGACTTCACCCCCAAAGGCCCCTTCCTCCATCGCCCCCCAAGACAGACAGGGTCTCTTTGCCTGATGAGGATTTCATCTGGGACCTGCTGCATGCAAAGCATTGAATTCGAGACCTTAAAATAAATAAATCATTTTTTTTCAAATAATAGCTTTGTCCACTGCCATAATATCACAGAATGATCACTCCAATCCTCAGTCCCACATCACAGTCATGTTGGCTCCCCCAATACCCTCAATAGGAACCCAACTACTGATCTGCTTGGCTAGACACTTCCAATCATTATATCCCCTCCACAAAAACCTCTGTGATGATGGTGGTGGTGGCATTAAAATATCCTTTTTGTTCTTCAATCAAGGGAGAAAAAGGGAGACCAGACTGTGTTAAAGGTTATCTTTTTTGGAGATACCTTTGATTAGACACCAATGGTATGTGGGGTGTTCTGACAGAGCAATGATCCAGATGTTATTGATCCAAGCCTCTATTGCTCTTTTAGAGCTTTCCTTCCATCGTTTTGCAGTAACTGAAATCTAGCTGCTGTGAACAGAAAGGAAATTAATTCTTTAGACTGAAGCGTAGAATATGGGGTCAAAACGGTTATAATAAGGTAAGTGCTGAATTAGGACAGATAGATCGTTGAGAGATTTTGGAGGTAAGATAAAAAGCTCTTCCCCAGAAGTCATGGACCATGGTACACCCCCACCAAACGTCAAAGTAAGAATCCGAGACCTTCTGCATGCAAAGCAACTGCTCTACCACTGAGCTGCACCCCCCTAAAAACATAACAAAGCCTAACTTTCTTCATCAGCTCCCTCTTTTTTACAAAAGGCACGCATTACAATGACACTGGACCACCATTTAGGGTTGTCTTAAGTTACTGCTCTAAACCCCTTCCCAGGGGGGGGGGCTTTTCAGAAATGCGGTGGGGGGGTCCGTCTTTCGCTGCCTCTGCGGGGAATTGAACCCAATAATATCTCATTAAATAAACAGAAATATAGAGCTCGGTGAATTGAACTTCTGTTTCCAGGGAGGCGGGAGGCGGATCTCCTGCCCCTCCCCCTCCCTCTGGGTCAATGAGCTCCGCTTCCTAGAGTGGCAGGAAATTTGTTTTCTTTTTTTGCGGGGGGGGGGAGGCTATTTTGAGGGGAGGGGTCTCCATCCTCATTCCCGGAAGAGAAGCGGACTTGGAGACGAGGAGAAAGAGGTGCCGCATATTGGGGGGTTATTTGGGGAGGGGGGTGGGAGAAGGATTTGCTTTGCCTCCCCCTGAATCTGCAAACAGGGCAGCTGGGAAAGGAGGCGGGAGGATTGGGGGTGGGGGGCTGAAAGGAAAGCAGGGAGGGGCTCCGCCCTTTCACTGTGGGAATCAGTGGGGGTGGGGTGGATGCAGGACATCCTGTGGGTTCCCCCTCCCCCAACAGGGTTTGCATTGCAAGATCCTTTTTGAAGCGCAGAGATCAAGCCAGGCTCCCATGGTTGGGGGGGACTGGGGGGGGGCGAAGACACTTTAGAAGAACCAGAAAAGGGTCCCCCCCCCAGTGCACCCTAACTACAAAGGGATTTGCAGCCCCACCCTGTGCATGTTGACTCAGAAGTCAGTCCTTCTCCGTTCAAAGGGGGGGGGGGCAGCCCCATTCCGCCTAGTGATGCTCTTCTCTGCTTAACACCCTCCATCTCCCTTCTCACTCCTGCGCCCCCATCGCTCCCCGCAGGCTCTGCCGCCTGCTTCAGGGAGCCAGTCTGGAGGGGAGGGAAGGGGTGAACTCCTCCAGGACCCTGATCTGCCCCCCTCCAAAATCTGCTCCTGAAATCCCTGCCTCAGTGGGGCTCCTGGTAGAACCATCTCCATGGGGGGAGATATGGAGAGCGGCTGATGCAAGAAGGGAGACTAAAGGAAAGGATTTGCTTTTGGGGAAGGGGGTGCCCCCCCCCATGTTGGCAGAGTGGGGAACAATGGGGGAGGGTTTGCTGTCCTGTTTATGTGCCCCTGAAGTGGAGGAAAGAGGCACAGTTTGGATTTCCTGGAGCTTGGGAAAAAACACCTGACCGGTTTCCCTCCTGCTAAGCAAAGCAAGGAAAATGGACACACGAGTGGCAGGATTTAAAACTAATCAGGCAGGTTCAGGTCTGTGCTCATGAGGGACCAGTTTTGACCCCCTGGTTATTTTTCACCCTGTCTTATCTCACAGAGTTGGGAAGAAAGAAGTGTAGCTTCTTTCTTTGAAGTACAACTGGGACAGTACCGGAAGTGGCCAATTTTACGCCTCCTCCGAATCTCCTACAGGCAGCTCAATGGCCTCAGAGGCACCATTTGGACCGTCTCTTCTCAGAGGTGGAGAGGAAAGAGGAGCCAGGCAGCTTACTCAGGTAAGGAAAGAGCTTTGGGGAATTGGATAGGAGAGAAGAGTGGCACAGATGGGACCACCCAGCCTCCCTGTGTGTTGAGTGGGGATGATGGGGATCTAAGAGAAGCTCTGTTTTCTTCCTCTTCTTCTTCCAGGCCCTCTTGACCTTTGTGGAGGTGGCTGTGTTTTTCACAGAGGAGGAGTGGGCTCTGCTGGATCCTGGCCAAAGAGCTCTGCACAAGGAAGTCATGCAGGAGAATTATGAGATGGTGGCCTCTCTAGGTAAGGGCACATTTTTATTCCTCCTGGCTGTTTGACGTTGAAGTTGCAAAACTACTGTTTGAGCCATTTATTCATGCCCTGTCTTCCTCTTTGGCGAAGCCTCGTAGCCGAATAAGATTGTCTTTCATGAACATGGTCTTAACGGTGTGTCCGTAAGTGACTGTAGAGTCCAATTCTAGATCCACACATCCTTCCACAGTGGGGACATAGGTTTCTGGGCAGGAGTTAATTACAGTGAGCCTTTGCCAAATGTGCTTTCCTCTTAGCTTGTTTCTCCCTTTCATCCTGAGTTTGTGCATCTTCAAAGTCCATGACGCCTTTGGTAAAGGTTATTTATATATAATTGGATAACAACAACAACAACAATTTATCATTTATACCCCGGCCATTTGGCTGGGTTACCTCAGCCACTCTGGGCAGCTCCCATTAATTTTTTAAAAATAGAATGAAACATTAAAAACTTCCCTAAACAGGGCTGCATTCAGATGTCTTCTAAAAGTCAGATAGCTGTTTCTTTCCTTGACATCTGATGGGAGGGCGTTCGACAGGGCGGGCGCCGCTACCAAGAAGGCCCTACCTGGTTCCCTGTAACCTCACATCTCGAAGTGAGGGAGCGCTCGCAAACCAGTGTTTCCCAATTTTCTGTACTTAAACTGCATTTTTAAGATTTGCCTTGAGGCCGTCTTTAAGCCTCTTTTGTTGTCCACCGGTATATCAATTTCCATTCTTAAATTGGTAATAGAGTGGTTTCTTTGAAAGACGATAATCAGGCATCTGAACAATATGACCAGCCTACCGAAGTTGATGTTGAAGATTGTACTTTATAGCAACACAGTACTTTTGTCAGTAGGTAACTCTTCATAAGCTGATATTGTGGTATGAATTCGCAAAAAAAAACCCTCTCTATGTATAATATTCAAAGAGACACCATACAAATAAATGGTGGCATGAGCCTTCCTTTTCCACGTCATTTATTAGCTTTTAATGGGCCACCATATACTATTGATACAGTGGTACCTTGGGTTACAAACTTAATTCGTTCTGGAGGTCCATTCTTAACCTGAGGCACATTTTCGCTAATGGGGCCTCCCGCGCCGCTGCCACATGATTTCCATTCTCATCCTGGGGCAAAGTTTGCAACCCAGAGCAACTACTTTCGGGTTAGCGGAGTTTGTAACCCGAAGATTTTGTAACCCGAGGTACCACTTTATTCAAGTCTGAGCTCATCTTCTCACTTGAAGCAGAAAAATACAGGGATGTTGTCCTGGACCAATTGAGAGGTCCATACTTCCACTTTGCTGTGAGGCTGTACCATTGTCTGTCTCCTTTCAGTGTGTACGAAAGGATCAGAACAAGGGCCCATCTTTTCCAGCATCCTGGTGCAGGTTTAGGTGATGTGAACAGTTTCCTGGAATATATCAGTGAGATATTACAGATCAGGGAGGAAGGAGAAAACTGAATACAGAGGCGTAGCATTTTCACAGGAGGGGGAAGATGGAGAAAGTGTGTCCCTCCAGAGGTTGTTGCACTACAGCTCCCATCATCCCTGGTCATTTGACTTCTTTTCTTCAGTTAATGCCACTTAAGAATCCAACCACATTTGGAGGGCCATAGAAGGTTTCTCTTGGTATTCAGTGTTACATGTGAGTTGAAGGTAGAACTGGATACTAAGGATACTAAGGGTTCTGGATATTATTTTTAGTTTTCTTTTCCTAAAAATGTGGTACTTGGGAGAGGGAGGAAAACCGGAGGTGTTAAAAAAAGAGAAGGTGCTGATTTGTCTTGCTGCATGTTAATTCTCTTGTTCTCTTCCCTGAAGACCTAACAATATTTTATTTTTCCCCACTTACAACCAGGTGATGTAGAAGACAATCAGAATTTTGAGGGGCCATCTGTAAAGTACTTCAGCATGAGTGAACACCTTAGCACACAACTACAAACTAACACAGGGGAGAAACCCTTTAAATGTATGGAGTACGGAAAGAGCTTCAGTGAGAGTGGAAATCTTCGAAGGCATCAACAAACTCACACAGGGGAGAAACCATTTCAGTGTGTGGAGTGTGGAAAGAGCTTCAGTCGTAGTGCAAGCCTTACTATACATCAACGAACTCACACTGGGGAGAAACCATATAAATGTATGGAGTGCGGAAAGAGCTTCAATCAGAATGCAAACCTTATTGTACATCAGCGAACCCACACAGGGGAGAAACCATTTAAATGTATGGATTGTGGGATGGGTTTCAGTGAAGGTGGAACACTGACAAGACATCTACGAACTCACACAGGAGAGAAACCATTTAGATGTATGGAATGTGGAAAGAGTTTCAGTCAACGTTCATACCTTACTATACATCTTCGAACTCACACAGGGGAGAAACCATATGAATGTTTGGAGTGCGGAAAGAGTTTCAATCAAAGTGTACATTTGAGAATACATCAACGAACTCATACAAGGGAGAAACCATATAAATGTTGGGAGTGTGGAAAGTGCTTCAGTAAGAGCGTAACTCTTAGAAAACATCAGGAATCTCACAGGGAAGCAACGGTTTAAATGTTAGGAGTGTGGAAAGTCTTTCAATGGAGTTCTTAATTAACAGCTACAGACTCTCATAGGGAGGAACCCATTCACTTTTATGGAGTGTACCAGGTTTCCCCACAGAGTTCATTTTGTCTCTCATATCAACAAACTCTTATATGGAAAATCCATTGTAAATGCATTAAGTATGTTTTATGTTCTGGTGTTTGTATGGAATATTGTACATATATGTATTAAAGCAATGAAGGTAATGTCTCATAATCATAAGTATAATGAAAGATACAATGTACTGTTAGGGGTGTGCAGAATGAGACACTGGAGTGCTCATTGTGAGTAAACATGTACTGAGAGTCCATTGATATTTGGTCTTTGGCAGAGTTAGTTGGGAATGGAGAGTTGTGAAAAGTGGAGCATGACAGTGGAGTTTAGGAAGCAGGATTGGTTCTGGAATCCTAGAACTAGAGTTTAAAGGGACTCCTAGGGTCTTCTAGTCCAATTCCCTGTTATAAGAGCAGCAGTGTAATGGCTTGGGTTTCTCCTACAGAAGCAAGACATCTCCGGCAGTAATTATCTCATATTTATTGCTACAACACTTAAATCATTGCGGAGCTCGGTCCTCGGCGTCTTCTCCCAAGTTTGCTGTTGCCATCTGAGCTCCGCCCCTTCCTCCCCCAGCAATGAAAACCCCATAAATCCACTACAGCATGGCTATAAACCTGTACGTTCAACTGCTAAAATATACATCCAATATGTACCAATTGAGAATTATGTTACTGCTTTATGAATGAGCACTGTGTTTTATGAATAGACTCTGTATTTTGTGAATTACCTAAGAGCCACCAATAGGGAGCTCTAGGGTGTGACAGCTAACCTATCGGGTACTGCCAAACAGCGACCCCTATTGCTGAAAGCAGGTAACCAGCAGGGAACGCTTCAACTCAGCCTTTGCACTGTTAACTGAACACCCCCTGCTGTGCAGATAACGAAGAAAGCTTATAAATTCTACCCCTTCTGGTTTTCATTGGCAAAACTTATTGCATTGTTGCAAGAAAGTGTCAAAATTGTATTCCCTTGTAATTGACAGTGCTGATGGACTACTAACCTTTGAAAAATCACATAAAAGCAATGCCATAACCGATTCTCCACATTTCAGTGACATTTTGCTTCAAAAGGAAAGGCGGTCTTGGGCTTTGCCTTCCTCCATAATCCTGAGTGACAGGTCACATACTCAACTTGGATACCACCCTCCTCCATAATCCTTGGGATATACAGTCAAGTACAGAGCACCGCTCCCTTGAGGAGAAGAATGAACATCCTGATGGGTTTCCTGAGGCCACGTGTTCCCACAGCCCATACTCAGGAAGGCCAGAAGGCAAGGATATGCATAGATATTTTTATTAGTCTTTAGGTGGTGGGTACTTACGGTGTTGGGAACTTGATCTGATAACCGCGGTGCCAGGAGTCCAGTTCCTGGCTTGATAACACAGCATAGTTCATTAAAGGATGATTTATTTTCACAACAAATAGATAACTCTGGACGGGTCTAACACAGCCATGCCATGATTAATCATGATGACCCTTCTGAATTCTGCTTCCGGCAAGACCAGAAGCAACTGGACTTTCTCCTCTGACGTCTTTTGCCCTGCTTCCTATCTTGTAGCCCTCCCATTTGCTGAGACCTGGGACTAAGAGGGTCAGCTCTCTCCTTATTCTCTGAGGGACTGTCTCTTTGCTCTTTCCTGCCTGATGAACTGCTTCCTTCTCTATTTGTGGCATTTTTTCTGAGAGTGTTGGCAGTTTGCCCTCCGTCATTCTATTATCAACTGCCATTCCTAAGGGCTGGGGAGTTGGCACTAGGCTATGCTCATCTTGTCTGGCAGTTAACCCTCTCTCTTCCTGGCTACTTCCTTCACTGGAAGCTGTCTGCAAACCTTCCCTGCACACTGGCTCATTCAAGACACCCCTCAAGGTCCTCTCCCTGCTCCCCCTCCTTGTGAGGGGCGCTGCCAAAACCTCCCCACCATTCATCCTCACTCTCTTCCCAGTAACCTCCCCCTTGTGGGTTTTCCTGTACTTCCAAACCCCAATCTGCCTCACTCTCTTCGTCTTCTTCCCATGCCTCATACCCTTCCTGCCACCCTCTTGGTTTGGGTTTGTTGGTGTACCAGTGGTGAAACTCCACCTGCAACCTAGAGGCTTGTATGTTCCCAGAGTCCTCCCATAAATTTTCCTCATGCCCGTACCCCTTCCAAGACACTAGATCCTGCAATCTCCTCCTGCTCCAGCGAGAGTTCAGCAGTTGCGGCACCTCATATTTAGGTTCCCCCTCTACCATTATAGGAGGGGGGGCAACTCTTTTGGGGGTTGATACTGGTGCAAAGGCGTCACGGGAGACAACAAGGACAAATGAAAGACAGGGTGTATCTTCATGGATGTAGGTAGTTGAAATTGAACGGCACAGGGTTAATTTGCTCTACCACTTCATACATCCCCACCCTCTGAGGATCCTGCTTAAGACTCTGTCCCTTACTCAGCAAATCTTTGGTAGACAACCACACCTGGTCTAATACAGACTTTCACGGGGAGAACCCATTTAGAGGTATGGAGTGTGCCAAGTTTTCCCTGCAGAGTTCACTTTGTCCCTCATATCAACAAACTCATATAGGGAAAAATCAATTGTAAATTTATTCAGTATATTTGATGTTCTGGTGTTTGTGTGGAAAGTTGTACATATATGTATTAAACCAATGAAAATGTGTCGTAATATTAAGTATAATGAAAGAGATAATGTACTGTTAGGGATGTGTAGAATTTGACTCTGAGTTCTCATTGTGAGTGAGCATGTGCTGAGAGTCCACTGGTTTTTTGTCTTTAGAGAGAATTGGGAATGGAAAGTTGTGAAAAGAGGAGCACGACAGTGGTGTTTAGGAAGCAGGATTGGCTCTGGAATCCTAGAACTGTAGAGTTTAAAGGGACTCCAAAGATCTTCTAGTCCAATTCCCTGCAATAAGAACAGCATAAAGCCCATTTTTATAATTGCAACAAAGGAACAATGAAAACACAGAAAGACTGGAAAGTAATCCTTAAACAACCCTACATTGTTAATATTTTATAATGCAGTTAATATTTTATAAATTCTTCCATCATTTCTCAATAACTGTAGTCTAGCTGCTGTGAACAGAAAGGAAATTAATTCTTTAGACTGAAGCGCAGAATTTGGGGTGAAATCTAGTTATAATAAGGCAAGTGCTGAATTAGGGCAGATAGATGGTTTAGAAATTTTGGAGGTCAGATAAAAAGCTCTTCATCAGAGGACACGGACCACGGTACACCCTCACCAAATGTGAAAATGGGAATCAGACCTTCTGCATGCAAAGCAACTGCTCTACCACTGAGCTGCACCCGCCCTAAAAACATAACAAAGCCTAACTTTCTCCATCAGCTCCCTCTTTTTACAAAAGGTACACATTGCAATGACACTGGACCACCATTGAGTGTTGTCTTAAGTTACTTTTCTAAACCCCTTCCCAGGGGGAGGCTTTTTAAAAATGGGGCGGGGGGAGTCATCTTTCGCTGCCTCTGCGGGGAACTGAACCCATGAATTTCTCACTAAGTAAACGGGAATATAGAGCTTGCCGGCTAAGAAGGGAATTTCTGTTTTGCAAGGAGGGTGAAGAGGATCTCCTGCCACACCTCCTCCCTCTGGGTCAAGGAGCTCCGCTTCCTAGAGAGGAAAATTCACTTCAACAGGGCGCACATTCTAATCTGTGCAGCCTGCTCTTATTGAGAACATTCACTGCCTAGGACTGCTACAGAAATGTTAGTAATTTTGTATTAACAAGGGCCAATCCTGTTCCAATAGCAGCAATCACCACACAGTCATTCCTCCCTCTTTCGTATGTGTGGAAAAACCCTTCCTGCGCAAAACTCAGACAAATTTTGGCTGTTCTGTCCTGGTTGCTCTGCAGTTCATAAGACTGAACTTCTATTGTCTTCAAGGTTGACTGAAGTTCTATTGTCTTCAAGGTTGACAGCGTATGAATCAATATGGCTGATGTCAGGGATCTAGCAGTCAGACGCTTAAGAGGGGCCTGACTCTGAGAATGAGAGATCGCAGCCCCCAGTAGGTGGGAGGAGAGAGTGAAAATGCTACATAAGGGGAAGGGGGGAAGGACCGGATATTGCTGGCCTTTGTGTTTTCTGGGAAACGGAAACTGAGACTGAGACCTTCGTACCCGAGAATGGCAGGCGTTTCCTGCACTGAGATTATTACAGCTGACTTGACCCAACAATCATTTGCCCTCACACACGCAACCGAAACCCACTGCAGTCCATGTATCAGTTTGCATTTTGTAGTATGTTTCCGAGCACAATTGAAAGTGTTGGTGCTGACCTTTAAAGCCCTAAACGGCCTTGGCCCAGTATACCTGAAGGAGCGTCTCCACCCCCATCACTCTGCCAGGACACTGAGATCCAGCGCCGAGGGCCTTCTGGCGGTTCCCTCACTGCAAGAAGTGAGGTTCCAGGGAACCAGGCAGAGGGCCTTCTCGGTGGTGGCACCCGCCCTATGGAGCACCCTCTCATCAGATGTCAAGGAAATAAACAACTATCTGACATTTAGAAGATGTCTGAAGGCAGCCCTGTTTAGGGAAGTTTTCAATGTTTGAAGTTTTATTCTATTTATAATGTTCTGTTGAAAGCCACCCAGAGTGGCTCGGGAAACCCAGACAGATGGGTGGGGTATAAATAAATTATTATTATTATTATTATTAATCTGATGTGTAGATATCTTTACTATTCTGATTAGTTCAAGAAGGTTCAAGAAGCTTCTCTGTGTGAAAAAAGGTTTATTTCTATGTGAGAGAAGCAGGAAGAAGGTTCATGATTGGGTTATTTCTCTGGGAAGCTGAGTACTGCTGTTTAAACTGGTTCTGTTATCTGTTCTGTAAGGTTATGCTGACTATAATAGTAAGACTAGGAGGAGTCTGGGTCCTCACTCACTTTCTGTTTTCTGTCTCTTTGTTCTAGCGCTCTGTTTCTGTATGCTGTAGTGTTAAGGTTTAGACTTATTATAAGTTTTGTAAGTTTTATTGTAAGTTCTTCAACTGGATTTTTATGGACTGTGCCTGATTTTATTAGATTCGTGACCATTTATGCCCATTTGCCTTCAGTACCAGTAAAGCTCTGCTGGATGAAGTACAATTGCCTCTGGTCTATTTTTTGGAAATTCTGCTACATGTTCAAATTTTTTCTCCTCTGGCACTGATGCAACAGTATATACTTTTGTAACTCAATAGAATATTTAATTTAAAAAAAAATAAACAAAAAATGCCAGTATCTGAGATAGGCTAGATCAGTTCTGGCCTCTTATTGAGGGGAGACCCAACTCAGATGAGCCGCCAGAATCCCAGGAGGAATCCCTTTATATCCTCAAGACCCATTTGCCTAAAATGTTTATTTTATTGTTTGGTAAATGTGTGTCAACTTTGTAGATTCCCATCATACCTTTTACCTATCTCCATGATGTAGCAGGTTTCATGTTACCTTTCTCCTAATTTAGCTATATTCATTTTATACTTAGCCAGCTATGTTTGCAACATCTTAAGCAGCTTCTGAAATTCATCTATGAGTAATGAGCAGTTTAACTCAAGATACAAGAGCCTGGTACAGGAATGATTTAAAGAAATAACGGGGTCCCCTGGTCTCCACAGTTGCCATTGCTGAAGAACTGGGAGTCAGAAACTCTTTGAGGTCTACTGCAAATCGTCCAGATATCTACCAGTAGATCTTTTTCTGTCTCTTTTCCCTCACAAATGTTTCCAGGATCCAGATTTCTTCTTAAAGAACCCCACAACAAGCTTTGATGAAATGTCTCATTTAGCTTTTTATTGTCAGGTGCTCCTTCATGTTCAGATCAGGCCTTAGCATAATAATGTAGCATTTGGGAACGAAGATGCAGCCCAGAAGTCCAGCACTGGAGGCCAAGATAGAGAGGACCTGAACGGCTACCATGTATTTCCCCTTGGTGCTCAGGTAGGTGGGCACAAAGGATACCCAAACACTGCAGAAGACCAGCATGCTGAAGGTGATCAGCTTGGCTTCATTGAAGGCCCCAGGTAGATTCCTGGCTAGGAAAGCCACCGTGAAGCAGATGGCAGCCAGAAAGCCCATGTAGCCAAGGGCAGCGTAAAACATGGCCACAGACCCTTCATTGCATTGCAAGATAATCTTTCCAGGCTGCGAGTGCATCTCAGATTCTGGAAAAGGGGGAGAGATCCCCAGCCAGGTGCTGCAGATGATAACTTGGACACTGGAACAGGAAATGACAATGGAGTTGGCCAAACACTTCCCTAGCCATCTCCTTACCCTGTTCCCTGGCTTAGTCGCCAGGAAAGCCAGAACCACTGTGATGGTTTTTGCCAAGATAGAAGAGACAGCAACTGAGAAGATGCTGCTGAAGGTTGTCTGTCTGAGAAGGCAGGTCACATTCCTTGGCTTCCCAATGAAGAGGAAGGAAGACAAAAAGGAAAGCAGGAGGGAGACGAGGAGGATGTAGGAGAGGTCCCGATTGTTGGCTTTGACTATTGGTGTTTCCTTGTATTTAATGAAGATTCCTAACACAAAACATGTGGCTAAGGGTAAGAAGAGGGCAAGGGAAGCCAGGATGCTCCCCAAACATTCTTCATAGGACAGGAAGGTTATTACTTTGGGGACACATTGGTCTCGGTCCTCATTTGGATGCTGATCTTCTGGACATTTGATGCATTCATCAGCATCTGCATAGAGGAAAACACACTTCAGTCTCCTAACAGTCACAGGCCTACAATGGTCTGAATGCTGTTTCAGTTGTGGGGAAAGGTGGGTCTATGGGAGAGATCAGGAAAGAACACTGTTGTGTTGGAAAGGAGAGAAGCAAACATTCACTGCTTGATAAGCCTCAGTCCACTGACTTAGTCCCCCAAAAAGATATTGTGCAGTGTGGCTGGAAACACACTCTTTGTGAGATACTTCAGAGCTGTCTCTATGAAGGTTGCCACAATTTCTGTAGTTGTCACATGAGTAAAAGTGAGGCTTCGAAAGAACAATTGGCACCTTAAGTAAAGTACACTACCACACACCCATCAGCTTATATATTGCAATGGTCAAGGAGGCAGAAGTGGTTTCCATTCCATAGAAACCACTCCTCTTTTTCAGTGTTGTTGGGGATCCGAAGGAAGCCCCCTGGCACAGCCCAAGTCCCAGCCTGCATCCCCATTTGCCAAAGCAGGGTGCAGGCTAGGATCCAGTTCCTGATAGGCAGCAGGGGCTTATGCCCTCACCGCCTATCAGGAAGGGCACCAAAGTTCAAGTTCTCTCGTCGGGGCTCCAGTGAAGCCTCTGCCGTCCTGCAACGCTGCTGCACCAAGAGGGGTGAGCGGACTTAACTCAACCTTCCGAAACCACAGGTTCAAATACTAGTGTGGGGCTGTTGGAGAGTTCCTGGTAAATACAGCTGTGCTGCTTTTTGGACCCTGAAACACCAGAGTTTTGGAGCAGTGTTCAGCCCCTTCTGAAGGGTGAAATCAGCTGAAATCACTACGGCATTAGGTGACTGACAAGTTGTCAGCAGCTCCCAGCTGCTAATTTTCGCTTGGGAAATTAAGATCTAGTGGAAAGGTCAGGAAAAACAATTCTGGACCCCTGGATTAGACAATAGTTGGTTTGCTGGCTTAATGAATTGACTCGGTATAAAGGCAACTTCTTGTCATATTCCAGTATTGAGAAGCAGGTATATTAATCGCAACTTTATTATATAGTGACGCTAGAATATATATTTTTAAAAAATCACGTATTACATTTGGATCTGACGATTCCTCCGAGGAACTTGGGGGCAGTATTATTTTGTATCACCATCACCATTCCTGAACTGCTGGAGACCTCTGAGTAATAGTCAGGTCCTCTCACTGGCCCTAGTGCTGACTTGACACCGTAGCTCACCAATAACCCTCCTGAGATCACAGGTTTGGTGAACCCAATGCGCCCTGTCTGTCTTGTGCACTTTTCCCTCAACCATCAAAATACCCCCCAGTATCAGATCCAATGTCATGTACTCCCTGCAACAGGGAGGTGACCTTTGAATGCCTTTGTATACCAGTTGCTATAGATCACATGGGGGTTGGGGGGCTGCTTCTGGTCTTCCCATGGGAATCCCACTGGCCTCTCAGAACAGACTGCTTTGCTCTCCTTAAGCAAGGGTCTTCTGAGATCCTTGAGGCTGCTTATGATTTAATTTTGTATTGATTGGTTGATTTGCAAGATATTTTACCTGTCTGTCAGTTAGACTGGTGGGTGGTATAATAGAAGACAATATAAGAAATGAGAAAACAACAATACAGTGGTACCTCTGGTTGTGAACGGGATCCATTCCGGAGGCCCGTTTGCAACGTGAAAAGAGCACAACCCGCAGCGGCGCGTCTGCGCACGCGAAGGTTGTGATTCGCCGCTTCTGCGCATGCGTGTGATGTCATTTTGCGCTTCTGAGCATGCACAAGCGGTGAAACCCGGAAGTAACCCTTTCCGGTACTTTGGGGTTGCCGCGGGACGTAACCTGAAATAACTTAACATGAAGTGGATGTAACATGAGGTCTGACTGTAGAAAAATCATAAGCCAGAGTTCTGCAGAGCAGCAACCATTAAATCCAGATTTACTGTTCACATGTGAGTTAGTGGGCAAATAAAATTTTCTGGTGCTGGAAGGACATTGCCGACTAACAACAGCTGAGCCCTCTCTGGGAATGACATTCCATACAAACATTATGTTCAGCCTGGCTCAGAAATTACCCCTATCCTTCCATCGAAGGCCATTTTCTCTGAGATCCTCTCCTACCTTCCTGAGTGGAGATGGTCCCTTCTGAGCAGGGAGCGCAATCATAGCAGCAGGGCGGCTTCCCTTCCTGAACTTTTCTGGAATATCCAGGGAGACAGCTTTCTGTGCATCTTGAACGAGGCACCATCTAGGCATGAAGAGAAAATTGATGACTAAGGAGAAAGTGATAGGTGCATTTGTGCCTTTGGACTCAGATAATATAATTTTGCTGGATCAAACCTATCCATTCTCAAGGAAATCAGCCCTGAGTGCTCACTGGAAGGACAGATTCTGAAGCTGAGGCTCCAATACTTTGGCCACCTCATGAGAAGAGAAGACTCCCTGGAAAAGACCCTGATGTTGGAAAAGATGGAGGGCACAAGAAGAAGGGGACGACAGAGGACAAGATGGTTGGAAAGTGTTCTTGAAGCTACCAGCATGAGTTTGACCAAATTGCGGGAGGCAGTGGAAGACAGAAGTTCCTGGCGTACTCTGGTCCATGGGGTCACAAAGAGTCGGACACGACTAAACGACTAAACAACAACAACAAATAGAATTTTGGAAGGATACCAGAGAAGAGATATTTACTTCAAGGGGCAATTACATTTGGGGGCAATTTTCCTTTGGTTTTTGCAGACCAGCATGGCAGAGAAACCCTTGTGGTGTTTCTGTTCTTTTACTTTAACACTGATAATCTCGCTTTTCTATAAAAGGCAGCATGAAAAATACAAAGAACAAGAACTTAAGTAACTAATCTACAGTACTAGGATAACAGGTAACAACAAAGAAGAGCATGAAATAAACCACCTTAAAAAGAACAGCAGCAATAAAACAAGTCCTCAAGCTGTTGCCATCACATCTGCTACTGGATTACAGAGTTTTGAAATAAGGAATGGCTGGCTGGCTGATTTCTGCCACTCTGAGGTTAACTGTTTTCATGCTGCCCTGTTGATCAACCAAATAGATGAGGAAGCCCTTACTATACTTCAGCCTTACACAATCTGATGCCCTTCAGATGCCTTCAGCCAATGTTGGCTAGGGCAGATGCAAAAAATTTGGACGGCACCTCTTTGGAAAGACGCCTATCCCACCGCGAAATCTTATTCATGCATACCCATTGAGCTCCATTAAGCTCAATGGGACTTAGCTCCAGGGAGCTATCTAGAGCTTAGCACATGTCACAGGTAATAAAACGGCACATAAATTTCCTACCTTGTTAAAAGGCTTGGACCATACAATTGCTTCCGGGTTTATGGTGAACTTTAGATCTGGGGAAGTTTGTCTCTCTATGCTCCCAATCTTCACTCTAGCACGAGAATTATTAGGAAACATCACCCAATTCACGATATCAAATCCAATGGCCAATGCTCCGGTCTCATCCAAGTTCTGTCCACCAGCTGAAGTATTAGAAGAGAACCAGACTTCTTTCAAGTAAGGATGAAGCTACAATGACAAAGGAAACTCCAACATTGAGAGAACATGAAACCAAAACCATGTTGGATAATTCAGCCCTGCTTACACTGCATCCTGATCTCCTCTGAATAAAACCTACAGTGGCTCCCAGTACATTTCTGAGCACAAGACCAATTTTTGGTGCTGACCTTCAAAGCCCTGAACAGCTTTGGCCCTGAATACCTGAAAGGTGTCTCCACCCCCATCGTCCAGCCTGGACACTGAGATCCAGCTCTGAGGGCCTTCTGACAGTTCTCTCCTTGTGAGAAGTGAGGTTACAGGGAACCAGGCAGAGGGCTTTTTCTGCAGTTGTGCCCACCCTGTGGAATGCAGCTTTGAAAAAGGGAGTGAAATATATCAGATAATTCCCCAACATCTTTCTCCACAAACCTCTCTCACAACAAACACAGTGCTGTTGGATTATTTTAATATTTGTTCACATATACTGTTCACTGCATTTTTAGGGAAACTTCCCTGGGGTCATATTGATGTGATGGAGGGTGGCTTATAAGTTTGTGGAAATAAAATGTACCACTGCTGTGTCTGACTCACTGTAAGGCAGCTTCCTCTATCTTTGCTGCTAGTCAGTGTGGAATATGTTAAACTAGGTGGATCATTGGTTTGACACAATATAATGAGCTTCCTAGGCTCATATCTTGATGATTCTGGAGCTGGGATAATGAATGGAAGTTTGCAGAAGGCAAAAGACGTACTTGCCATGGCTGTAGCCTTTCAGGTTCCAACTTGTTTCCAGCACCCACCGTCAACATCCGTTTTGAGCTGGATGAATATGCAGCATTCAAGGCCTCAGCCACGACTTGGACGCTGTAGTAATTGACATAGTTGTCTTGGGACTGAATTTTTTCAATCTCCTCCTGGGGCAGCATCTTCAGATTCTCCTTCTCCCGGCACTTTGTCCAACCCCTCACAGACAAGGCATGCTTTGAATATGAACAATCAAAATTTTCTGCCCAAATGCTTAGACTCGCAGCGGACATTGGCTTATAGTAGTCCTTTTTTGTCCTTCTTTTGGTCTTCAGTATGAAGGACAAAGAGCCATGGGCATAACGGAAGGATTCGGTATCATAGAACAAGATTGTGTTCTGTAGAGCTGTGGTTATCCAGACTTTACCCCCAGTTTGTAACCTTTCAAGGAAGGATTGTACCTCAATGATTATATGAAGTCCATATTGAGAGCCTGTGTAGTAAACAAATACATTGACTTGTCTCCACACTGCAGGCTGTTCATGGGGTAACCATAGCCAAGTATGTAGTAGTACTCTTTTTGTGAAGGCAACACAGATTTCGTTGCTGGTCATCAAGGGTGTCAAGGTACTCAGGAACTTTTCTCCATTGTCATTGTCTGGAGCAAAGAGACCGACCCACGTCCACCTGAAATGCAGGAGGAGTTGGATAATTCCCAGGTACTGAGTTTCTTGCTTTGGAACCATGCGATAGACAAAAGGGGATTGGACATGATCCTGAACTAAGCCGTAACTGAGCTGTTGAAATGAAAAGAGACTCATGCATTGTTTTTCAGGACAAAGATTGGACACTTCTGTGGGAAAGATTCATTTACTTCCTCCTTCTCAAAGAGTCTGGGAACAAAGACTCAGCCACTACCCTTCTAATCTGGTGAATTTCTATATGTTAATCACCTGATCTAAGGTTAAACACTCACGTGTTAGCTAGCAGAGAATAACAACAGTTAATTATCAACTCAGTTAGAACTCCCAAGTTGCCTTTTGCTCTTAATTTCGCATCAGTGGCATCTTCCAGTTAAACCCTTTCACCAATACACATAGCCATTCCCATTTCAGTGTCAATTAAACCAATTCTACTTAACACATCACACAACAAAATTGCCGAAGAGCCATGCCGAAGAGCATCCGTTTTCCATGCAGAAGAGCTAGCGTCAATTTAGTTATTTAAATATTTCTAAATGGCTCTTCACTTTATGAAAAGCAATGTTTCAAAGTGATGTAGAATGTAAAGTAAGCAGTAAAATCAGTTGCATAACTTGTTCTTTCACGAGGTAGCAAATGTTGCCGGATGTGTTTGTTATGAACCCAGTTCTTACCTGTGGGATCTTGTAGGTGCCCAGCATGCTTGCAATGTATGTGGAGATGTCGGATTCACCCCCTTCAAGAAATGCCAGCGGTTTTCCCCGTCTTCCACAGCTGTAGTTTGGAATGTTGATTTTCCCACCAGCAAGGAGGTCTGTCAGGGCATCAGAAGTTGTTCTTCCATCAAAATAAGTATCATAGATGCTGTAGCCCAGGGTGATGTTGGGTAAGAGCACGGGGTTATGATTGAGCTCCTGAACAGCAAGCAGGAAGGAAAGAATGTGCCAGTCCCTCCCATTCATCCGGCTGCAAAAAAAGCGCGTCACATAGTCATCCACCATTCGCTGAAAATGAAAGTCAATTGCTTCTCTTTGTACTAATTGAAATAAAAATGAAAGGACACCAGAAGTATCTTAGAATGAGAGAAGGATGGGGTGGGTGAAACAGAACATGAATCAGTCCTTTTCCCGGTGACCTGCCTTGGATGCTTTCGTTGAGATTCCTGTGTTGCAGGTGGTTGGACTAGATCAGGCTTCCTCAAACTCGGCCCTCCAGATGTTTTGAGACTAGAGTTCCCATCACCTCTGACCACTGGTCCTGCTAGCTAGGGATCATGGGAGTTGTAGGCCAAAAACATCTGGAGAGCTGAGTTTGAGGAAGTCTGGACTAGATTGTCCTCAGGGATTGTCCTTATAACTCTACAATTCTACGCTCCTATGACCTCCTTAAGGGACACGGGTGGCGCTGTGGGTAAAACCTCAGTGCCTAGGACTTGCCGATCGTATGGTCGGCGGTTCGAATCCCCGCGGCGGGGTGAGCTCCCGTCATTCGGTCCCAGCTCCTGCCCACCCAACAGTTCGAAGTAGTGCAAGTAAGTGCAAGTAGATAAATAGGTACCGCTTTATAGCGGGAAGGTAACGGTGTTTCTGTGCGCTGCACTGGTGCTGGCTCGCCAGAGCAGCTTCGTCACGCTGGCCATGTGACCCGGAAGTGTCTCTGGACAGTGCTGGCTCCCGGCCTCTTAAGCGAGATGAGCATGCAACCCCAGAGTCGGACACGACTGGCCCGTACGAGCAGGGGTACCTTTACCTTTTTTATGACCTCCTTGGCCACCCCATCAGGTCCAGTGGTTAGCAGCTGCCACTGTATCTGAGAACCTCTCCAGGCATGGCATATTGCACAAAAATTGGTTCCCAAATAATGGTTTGCATATTTCTAGTGGGAGCATGGGAAAAGCAGCCCAGGATAGTTCCCTCCCTTTCATATCACAGATTTTAAAGCAAGGAGGGTGTTTGTTGCTTTTGTATAACGCTGTAATCCTACCCACATTTCCCAATTGTAAGTGATCCCACAGAATGAAATGCTCCATCAGTCTTCAAACAAAAAACAGGAGATAGCGTGAAAAATCAGGAAAAATAGAAAATATAGTGATTCATCAGAAAATAGAGGCTGACCCGGGTACATCAAGAGAATTGGAGAGTGTCAATGCCTTATTACTTACGACTGAAGCTTGCTATACGGGGTGCTTGAAAAGGTGAATGGAGAGAGATCTTTAATATATTTCAAAGGTGTGACTCCACTAATGAGGTAGTCTCCTGATCTGTAGAAATTCATAACAGAATTTTCATCCCTGATCAGATTCAGTGGACATTTGGCCTTCTTCTGCATTCCGTAGGTGGAAAGAGGCAGCATCAGAAGCAGTGTTGTCATACTGGGTCTGCCTGCTACACGTCCCTTATGACTTCCTCCCAACTCCATAGCCAGCTAATAAGAAGAAACGCCAAACTCTTTTGAGAAATACAGGACTTGAGAAATACAGCTCTGATGCTAGGTTCAATCCCACTAAACTCTGCACGTAGAGCTGGGAATGTTTTCTATCTGGAGAGCTCTCAGTCAGTAGGTAGTACTGAGCTACATAGCTCAGCTTCCTGTATTCTGAGTAACCTTCACGCAAACGTATCTCACTCCTTCACCTGCTCTGTATCTTGGCCCCAAATATTCTATGGCACATGAGGTATTTTATGCATCAGGCATAGTGGAATAAATAACATCATTCTGAGCCTGACTGCGATATTTACATTATTGTTCCCATAGGTAACATTGAAAGGGGTGTGAGGGAGTCATTTGGACTCTGGAAAGAATAAGCATAGATAACTGTAGTTCTGATAATTATTAAAGGAGAAAGATCTCCTCTGAACTTTATGGGAGCAGGTGCAGAGAAGCGCAAAAACATGTTTACTCAATACACTGAGGTGGATCATGAAGGGAGAAAGCTGAGTTTGGCTAACTTTTATTGACATCAGAAGAGTCCTGAAACTGGATCAGACCAAGGGCCCATGAATTCCAGCTTCCAGTTCTCACAGTGACCAGTCAGGTGCCCCAAAGGGAAGCCAACAAGCAGGAGATGAGGACAGTGGCAATTCCATACACGTGATTCCCCTAAACCTGTACAATCCTACCTCCAACTGTGGAAGTGGAATATATCCACCTTCATGAATTTGTCTGAACCTCTGCTTTTATTTTTAACAAGATTTATATATTACTTTATTGTAAACACACCCTCCAAGTGGTTTGTGGCCATGTTTTATGTTGCCCTTGGCTACATGGGCTTCCTGGTTGCCATCTGCTTCATGGTGGCTTTCCTAGCCAGGAAGCTGCCTGGGGCCTTCAATGAAGCCAAGCTGGTCACCTTCAGCTTGCTGGTCTTCTGCAGTGTTTGGGTGTCCTTTGTGACCACCTACCTGAGCACCAAAGGGAAAAATCGTGGTAGCTGTGCAAGTCCTCTCTATCTTGGCCTCCAGTGCTGGACATCTGGGCTGCATCTTCGTTCCGAAATGCTACATTATTATACTGAGGCGTGATCTGAACATGAAGGAGCACCTGAGCACACAAAAAATAAACATGGCATTTGATTCCTAGCACTTGGGATATGGGAAAACCCCCCACCAGAAGTTGGACTTGACCACAGCTTATAGTGGGGAGTGGGGAGTGTGTGATTTAATTAGTTAGTTAGTTTTAGTTAGTTTTAAAACCCTAGATTCCAGACCTATTATTTCCCAGAAGATGCCAGTATATTCTAGAATTATTTATGTATGTATGTCCAAATGCCTTCCTACTACTGCAATGTACAGCTCAGATTGAGATGAGCAGGGTATCTATGTATGTATGTATAAATACATAAAATATAAACACTGGCAATGCCCACATTCCCCTGTGTCGTAGCCAAGATTAAGCAATATATGATGGTTTAAAGATTACTTTCTGCATGAAGATGGTTTCAGCCTCTCTGTGTTTTCATTGTTCCTTTATTGCAATTATAAAAATGGGTTTTATGCTGCTGTTCTGATAACAGGGAGTTGCACTAGAAGACCGAAGTCCCTTTCAATTCTACAGATCTAGGACTGCAGAACAAATCCTGCTTCCTAAACACCACTGTCGTGCTCCACTTTTCACAACTCTCCATTCCTAACTCTGTCTGCCAAAGACCAAATATCAATGGACTCTCAGCACGTTCACTCACAATGAGAACTCCAGGGTCACATTCTACACATCCCTAACAGTACATTGTATATTTCATTATACTTACTATTATGAGACATTACCTTCATTGCTTTAATACATATATGTACAACTTTCCACACAAACACCAGAACATCAAATACACTCCATGCATTTACAATGGATTTTTCCCTATATGAGTTTGTTGATACGAGGGACAAAGTGAACTCTGTGGGGAAAACTTGGCACACTCCATAAAACTAAATGGGTTCTTCCCTGTGAGAGCCCATAGGTGAAGCCCTTCCCACAATTCTTACATTTAAATGGTTTCTCCCGGAACTTCCGGAGGCGGCGCCATCAGCAATGGCGGATTCCCTCTAGCTTTGAGGGATTAGCTCCGCAGAAATCGGGTCTAGCCGCTACGGCGAAGCGGGGACCCCCTTGAAACCACAGGCAGTTGAGCCTGTGACCGTGGGGACTCGGCGGGCACCTTCAGCCCCCCCCCAATCTGCAAAGGAAACCGGCTCCGGAGCGGAATGGGGCTTGTGGCGTGGTGCTGAGAGTCAATTGCTTCTTCCGTGGAGTGAAGCCGCACAGCTGTTGCCGGAGAGCACTGACCTTTTCCCTGTGACAATTCGGCTATTGAACAACTACCCGTGAGTAGGTCAAGTTTAAAGACTTGAGAATAAGGGGAAGAAAAAGCACTAATTTGGTACCAAAGCAGGAAGGTGCAAACAAGAAGTCTGCCTTCCTTTTCTGTAAATAGATCAAAGCAAAGACTATTTAAGGCAAGACCTGGAAAACTTTTTAAAGGGATTTAAATTCCAAAATCAATATATGAGAATTCCCTCCCTGAGCTGCAGGAGAGGAGAGGGAAAAGGGGGAAGTATCTTTGCCTGCAAGAGAGAGAGAGAGAGAGAGAGAGAGAGAGAGAGAGAGAGAGAGAGAGAGAGAGAGAGACGGGACAAAGGAAACACCGCTTAATGCCTGGGATCGGACTGTCAATGGGCAACAAGATTACCGCACTGTGAATCACACCATTAATGGACAATGTAAATTAATAGCTACTCTGTAAGAAAGATATTTTGATTCTGATTGGTCTCTCTGAACTTGAAGGAAGTTGAAACTGTTGTTTATTTCGTTAAATGGGGGATTTGGAAAAGTTGAAAAGTTGCTTTAATGTAACAAGTATTGACTGATGCTGTGTCCCCCTAGAGGAACTTTGAAATTGCTACAACTGGCAAGGGAATTTTCCACTCTAAATTGGCCAGGGGACCAATTTCCAAGGTCCTCTCCTTTGAATCGAAAGACAGCTGAAGAAGCAAAGGAAAAGGCATTGGCTGTAGAGGAAAAGATATCACGATATGTAAGCAAATTGAGGAGCATAGGTCGATGCTGTCTATGATTGAATTGAAGGAAAGACAGACAAATTTAAGGATCAGGGCTGTACCTGAATTTGAGAAAGATAACTTAAGTGACTTTCTTATGCAGGAATTTGTAGGCTTTTGGAACTTAGACTCTGATAAGCAAGACTTCAAGATAGTAAGCACTTTTAGACTTGGAAGAGTCTAAGAACAGAGTGAGAGACTGTTTGATTACCCTCCGAACAAAAGAGGAGAGAGACAAAATATTGAGCCTGCACTTCCAGAGGACCTTGGAAATACATCAATCAAGAGTGGAGATATTTAAGGATATTCCAAAACATTACGGAGACCTGGTGGCCCTGTTGGGAAGAAGCAGAACTCCTTTCAGGTGGGAATTCCCCCAAGGCCTATCTTTTACCTTTAAAGGGAAAAAGTTTAAAATAAGATCGGTGGAAGATAGAGGAAAATTTTTGAGAGACCACGGAGAAGACCTACAAAAAGAATCTGAAGAAGAGCCAACAGCATTAGAACCAGGAATACTAGACATAGTATCACTACCTTTGGGATTGGACAATCTACAGAAAGTGGTACCACCGACAGAACAAGAACAATTACTAGGTGCAGTCGGAGGAAAAGCAAAATAATTACACCATGTCTCTGCAAATATTAAGTTGGAATATTCACGGTTTTAATTCTCTGGAGAAAAGGAAAAAAGTTTTCCATTTATTGAAAAAGGAACAATTGGACTTGATTTGTTTACAAGAAACACATGTGATAAGGCTACATAGGAAAGTATTGATTAATAAAAGATTGGGTCAAGAGTTTATCTCATCAGACAAGGTTTAAAAAAGAGTAGTGATTTATGCAAAAGAGAGCCTATCACAGAAATTTATTTTTAAATATGATCAAGGAAGATTTGTGGCAATTGAAATTCAAACACAAGGAGAGAAATTTCTGATAGTAGGAGTTTATGCGCCAAATGAGGGGAAATCCTAATTTTTTAAGAAGTTGCATGAGACATTGTTGGATTATATGGATTATAACATCATTATGATGGGAGATATGAATGGAGTGGTATCTACACATATGGATAAGTCACAACGACAGGTAGTTACCAAGGATGGCAGACTACCAAAAACTTTTTTTGAGATGACTGACAATATGGACTTGATAGACACTTGGAGAACAAAGAATCCCCTGGGTAGAGAGGGAACCTTCTTTTCTGAAGCCAAAATGACATGGACAAGAATTGACCAAATTCGGATAATTTGGATAGAGGACTGGCTCCTAAAATTCGAAAAGTGGAAATATGTCCCAAAACTTGCTCCGACCATAATGCCGTGAGAATGGAGATGAAATTAACACCAACTGGCTCCTTTAGATGGAGGATGAATGACACCTTGTTTAGAGATGCAGAGGTCACCAAGAAGGCCCAAAAAACCTTGAGAGACTATTTTGAAACAAATATTAACACTACTATTGAAAAAAGAGTAATCTGGGATGCAAGTAAAGCGGTTATGAGGGGGTTTCTAATCCAACAGAATGTAATAAAGAAGAGAACTCAAAATGAGAAAAAAGGAAAAATTTTGAAGAAAATAAGAGAAAGTGAGAAGAAACTGAGAGTGAAACCAAAGTCACAAGAGATTCTGAGAGAAATAAAGCTACATCAAGTTCAATATATGAAAATGATAAATCAGGATATAGAATGGAAAATAAAACAGATGAGACAAAGGACATTTGAATTTGCTAATAAATGTGGGAAATTGTTAGCTTGGCAAATGAAAAAAGACAAAAACCATTATTAATTTGAAAGTGGAAGAAAAGAACATACAGAATCCAGTGGAAATTAGGAAATGCTTCCAGAGATATTTTAAACAGTTGTATACACAAGGGCCACAGAAAGAGACTGATATAGACCAAATTTTAAAAACAAATGGATTACAAAAACTCTCTCAAGAAAACAAGTTGTTGCTGAACTATAAAATAACAGAACAGGAGGTAGAAGGTGCCACCGAGAATATGCAGTTGGGCAAATCTCCAGGGCCGGATGGGTTAACCTCAAAATATTATAGATCTTTGAAAGATTGGATAATTCGACCACTAAAGGAGGTTTGCAATGAAATTTTGGAGGGGGAAAAAGCGCCAGAGTCGTGGAAGGAAGCTTTTATTACACTTATACCGAAATCTGAGTCGGAAAAGACCCAATTTAAGAACTACCGCCCCATATCCTTGCTTAACGTGGATTACAAAATTTTTGCAGACATTTTGGCAAAAAGATTAAAAAAAGTATTAGTGGAGGAAATACACAAAGATCAAGCTGGCTTTCTCCCGGGTAGACACTTGTCTGATAACACGAGGAATATAATCAATATTTTGGAGAAGCTGCAAGTGAACATTAATACTAAAGCAGTTTTAATTTTTGTAGATGCGGAGAAAGCCTTTGATAACATTTCTTGGAATTTCATGAAGAAAAATCTTCAGTGGATGGGGGTTGGTCAAGGTTTTGAAAACGGTATAGGTGCAATTTACTCAGAACAAAAGGCTAAATTAATAGTTAATAATGTGGTGACAGAGGAATTTAAGATAGAGAAAGGGACACGACAAGGCTGCCCAATTTCCCCATTGCTTTTTATCTCGGTCCTGGAGGTTTTGCTAAACATGATTAGAAGGGACCATCTGATTAAAGGGGTACAGGTCGGAGCTAAACAGTATAAATTGAAAGCTTTTGCAGATGATTTAGTACTGACTTTACAGGAGCCAGAATCCAGTACTAAAAGAGTACTGGAACTGATTCAAGAATTTGGTCAACCGGCAGGATTTAATTTGAACAAGTTAAAAACTAAGGTTCTTGAGAAAAACTTAACATCGATTGAGAAAGAGAGGTTTCAGAAGGAGACATGTTTAACACTGGTAAAGAAAGTAAAATACCTGGGAGTTAACATGACTGCTAAGAATTTAAATCTATTTAAAGATAACTATGAGAAATGTTGGTCAGAAGTGAAAAAGTATTTGGAAATATGGTCAAACTTGAAGCTTTCCTTGTTGGGCTGAATTGCTGTTATAAAGATGAATGTATTGCCAAGAATGTTATTTCTGTTTCAATCATTGCAAATTTTGGACAAGATGGACTGTTTCAAGAAGTGGCAAAGAGATATTTCTAGATTTGTCTGGCAGGGCAAGAAGCCCAGAATAAAATTTAAAATATTAACTGATGTAAAGGAAAGAGGTGGATTTGCCCTGCCAGACCTTAAACTTTATTATGAATCAGCAGCATTTTGCTGGTTGAAAGAATGGCTGCTTCTTGAGAACACAGACATTTTGGACTTAGACGGTTTTAATAACGTTTTTGGGTGGCATGCATATTTGTGGTATGACAAGGTTAAAGCACATAAAGCATTTAAAAACCATATTGTTAGAAGAGCATTGTTCAACATCTGGATAAGGTATAAAGACTTACTGTATTTTTCGCTCTATAACACGCACCTGACCATAACACGCACATCGTTTTTAGAGGAGGAAAACAAGGGAAAAAACATTCTGAATGAAACAGTGGATGTATCATTTCTGTGCTTCATGCTGTGGCCACAGACATGTGATCTGATGGTGAATTTGGGGTGACCCAATGCAAAAATCATGAGAATTCCTGTGGATCCATGCTTTGTAACCACATTTCCCCACCATTGCAGCCCCAGGCAACAGTGGGTGCATGATTTTTTTGGTGCAGGCTGTAGCCATGGACATGCTATGTGATCTGGTGAATTTGGGGTGACCCAATGCAAAGATCCTGAGGATCCATGTGGATCTATGCTTTGTAACCACATTTTAAGTGGGGAGCGAAGGAAAAACAAAGAAGGGACATGAGAGGGGTGTGCAGAGAAGCAGCTGGCTAAGAATGCAGGAGAGGGATTTAACGGGAGGGAGGAAAGAAAGGCAAAAGTTTCCCCCACCCAAGCCAGCCATCTCTCTCTCTCCCTTCCCCTCTCTCCCTCTCCCCCAGCAGCACCGGAGCACAGAGAGGAATTAGAAGGAACGGCACGCTGCTTTCCCCTCTGCTTGCCTGGAGGGGAGGGGCTTTCCCTGCTCTTTGTTCCGTTTCAGCAAACACAGCAACGAAACAGAGGAGGGTGGGCAGTAAGACCCTGAGGCAGAATGCAGGAAAGCAGCTGCTTCTTTTCAGGTTTCCCTTCTCCGTGAAGCGTGATTTGATTTTTGCCTGATTTTTCGGCTCCAGGGACCACACATTCGCTCAATAACACGCACAGACATTTCCCCTTCCTTTTTAGGAGAAAAAATCTGCGTGTTATAGAGGGAAAAATACGGTACTTGAAAGTAAAACCCCAAGGTGGTTATCACCGATGGAAGCAAAGGCTCTGAAAAAGCTCAATATGGAGGCCAAATGGCCGAAATATTGGGAGATTTTTTTTGTATATAATTTTTTTATTAAAATTTTTTCATAAAAGACTCCAATCATATCCATTTACATATCACATATTTTAACTTATTGGACCTCCCTCAACTTCTCTGACAATCATTCGTAGTTCAAATCCTGTCTTCACATTCCTTAATTTTAATATTGCCATTAAATACTATATTTCTGTCCTTGCTTGCCTTCTAACAATATTCCTTATGTTTTCACAAAGCTTCTTTAAAACACACTAGCGTTGTACAGTCCTCACATACAGTTTTCAAATACTCCGTAAATTTCCCCGTCCTCAAAAAACCTATGGTCTTTTTGGTATCTGATTTTCCCAGTTAATTTATCCAGTTCTGCGTAGTCTGTTAATTTTGTCCTCCATTCTTCCAAAGTCGGAACTACTTCTTGTTTCCATTTTTGGGCCAACAATGTTCTTGCTGCGGTGATTGCATACTGAAAAAGTTTACAGTCTCTCCTATTTATGTCCATTCTTGTTATTCCCAACAGAAAGGTTTCTGGTTTCTTAACAAAGCTATATTTTAGCATTTTCTTTAGTTCATTATATATCATCTCCCATTATATATCAACTCTGGTTTCTCTTCAGATCGTATAAATCTTTCGCCTTTTAATATTGGGAGATTTTGGAACAAGAGGGAGATAGATTAAAACTGCAGAGTTTTGAAAAACTAAAAAACAAAGTGCGAGACTGGCTTCTTTACTATCAAATAATGGAGGCTTACAAATTGGACAAGAAAATTGGCTTCCAGGTGGAAAAATCAAAATTGGAAACAGAACTGTTAGATCCTAAAACTAAGAATTTGTCAAGAATGTATAACTTGCTGTTGAAATGGAACACTCAGGATGAAATGGTGAAATCTGCTATGATAAAATGGGCACAAGATGTTGGACACAACATTATGTTTGCTGACTGGGAACAGTTATGGACCACAGGTATGAAATTCACGGCATGTAATGACTCAAGAGAGAATATTATGAAAATGATATACAGGTGGTACATGACACCAGTCAAGCTTGCAAAAATATATCATTTGCCCGATAATAAGTGTTGGAAATGTAAAGAAAATGAAGGTACATTCTTTCACCTTTGGTGGACGTGCCCAAGGATTAAGGCTTTCTGGGAGATGATATATAATGAAATGAAAAAGGTATTTAAATATACCTTCTTGAAGAAACCAGAGGCCTTTCTCCTGGGCATGGTCGGCCAATTGGTGCCAAAAAAGGATAGAACTTTCTTTATGTACGCCACAACAGCAGCAAGAATACTCATCGCCAAGTACTGGAAGACACAAGATCTACCCACCCTGGAAGAATGGCAGATGAAAGTAATGGACTACATGGAATTGGCGGAAATGACTGGCAGAATCCGAGATCAGGGAGAAGAGTCGGTGGAAGAAGATTGGAAAAAATTTAAAGACTATTTGCAGAAATATTGTAAAATTAATGAAAGTTAAAATGATGTTGGATTGAAACGAAGTGGTTTTAGCAATAAGGTTAGAATGAATTTGCAAAAATAGATTGATAACAGATGAAAATATAAAGTTACAATGTGTTAAGACATTGGATTAAGATTAAAAAAAAAAGGGGGAAAGGATTTGCTGAACTAAATATGTGAATTGGAATACAGAAAAGGGAGGTGTGAGAGGGTCAGGGAAATAAGTAAATGAAGTATAAGCTATGAAAAGATGGACTTGTTTTTAATTGCTTGTTTTTCCTATTTTGTATTCCGTAACTTTTTTCTTGTATCTCTGTACTTTTGTATTTTTTTTATTCTTTTTCTTTTTGACATCTATTTTGTTACCCATTTATTCTTCTAAAACCTTAATAAATATATTTTTTAAAAATATATTAAATGGTTTCTCCCGGTGTGACTTTGCCAGTACACATTGAGTTTCCTACTACAAATGAAGCACTCTCCACACTCCGTTTACAGTGGTGCCCCGCAAGACGAATGCCTCGCAAGACGGAAAACTCGCTAGACGAAAGAGTTTTCCGTTTTGGAGGTGCTTCGCAAAACGAATTTCCTATGGGCTTGCTTCGCAAGACGAAAATGTCTTGCGAGTTCCTGCGGGTTTCCCCCCCTTTTTGTAAGTCGCTAAGCCGCTTATCCGCTAAGCCGCTAAACCGCTAATAGCGCTAATCCGCTAAGCCGTCAATGGGCTTACTTCGCAAGACGAAAAAAACACAAGACGAAGAGACTCGCGGAACGGATTCTTTTCGTCTTCCAAGGCACCACTGTATATGGTTTCTCCCGCGTGAGGCCGTTGATGTACAGTAAGTTTCCCCCCTTGACTGAAACCCTTCCCACACTCCAAACATTTATATGGTTTCTCCTGTGTGAGTCCGTTGATGTACAGTTGTCACGAAAACAGAGTTAAGTCCCTTTTCACCTTTATCATAGTGTTTTCAAGAAAGACAAAATGATACAATTCTCTTCAGATTACCAATCTTTATTGATTAACAAGTAATAAGCAATAACGACTCATTGATTCATCACTCATTCATCAATCAATCAATCAATCAATCATATTTTTAGTTTTCAGGTTGTCCTACTTCACCCAGACATGCTGTCATCCAGCTTATGTCATATTTTCACCCAATTATTTTTGTCCATCCTGTTTTCGTCAGGTCCACTGGCTAACTCAATAATTCTTCATCTTCCATTTAATCATTTCTTTATCTTCTGTCTTCAGAGTCATAGTGCCATCTGATCCCACTCACTTCAGACACTTCTCCATTCATATCTTCCATTCATACCATTAAGCATACTAAATATATCATCAGTTATACCATGAGATCACTTGTGGTCCTCACAGACTATCCCTGATTGACTATTCCTATGATTTAATAAAGACATTTCACTAAACCACATATATTCTTTAAGAAATTAACTATATATCTGAACATTAGTATTAATCTTGTGTCATTCATTACATATAAATGTTACATCAATGCTGTTGTTTGATACCCTGGGAAACTCAAAACCAACTATTTTGAAAGAACACCCGTAATTCTAACATAGAAACTTTATTCATACAGAGTTTATGGGAAACGCCTTTTCAGCCTCACACAGTAAGCTTTCCCCTTGACTGAAACCCTCCCCACACTCCAAAGATTTAAATGGTTTCTCCCCTGTGTGAGTTTGTTGGTGTCTTGTAAGAACTCTATTCCAACTGAATCTCTTCCCACATTCCAAACATTTATATGGTTTCTCACCTGTGAGTTCGTAGATGTGTTGTAAGAACTCCATTCTGACGGAAGCTCTTCCCACATTCCAAGCATTTAAATGGTTTCTCACCTGTGTGAGTTCGTAGATGTGTTGTAAGGTTTCCATTCTGACTGAAACTCCTTCCGCACTCCATACATTTAAATGGTTTCTCGCCTGTGTGAGTTTGTTGATGTTTTGTAAGAGCTCCTCTCTCAACGAAACCCTTCCCACACTCTATACATTTAAATGGTTTCTCACCTGTGTGAGTTCGTTGATGTCTACTAAGGCTTCTCCTTTGACTGAAAACCTTCCCACACTCCATACATTGAAATGGTTTCTCCCCTGTGTGAATTCTTTGATGCCTGTTAAGCGTTTCCCTATGACGGAAGCTCATTCCACACTCCACACATTTAAACGGCTTCTCCCCAGTATGAATTAGTTGATGTCTTGTAAGAGTTCCACTGTCAATGAAACCCTTCAAACACTCCATACATTGAAATGGTCTCTCCCCGGTGTGATTCCGTTGATGTACAGTAAGGCTTCTCCTTTGACTGAAAACCTTCCCACACTCCATACATTTAAATGGTTTCTGCCCTGTGTGATTTCTCTGATGCATATTAAAGGATTCCCTATGACAGAAGCTCATTCCGCACTCCACACATTTATATGGTTTTTCCCCGGTGTGAATTCGTTGATGTACTCTAAGAGCTCCACTGCCAATGAAACCCTTACCACACTCCATACATTTAAATGGTTTCTCCTCTGTGTGAGTTCGTTGATGTCTTGTAAGTTTTCCCATATCCCTGAAGCTCTTCCTACAGTCCATACATTGAAATGGGTTCTCCCCTGTGTGAGTTCGTTGATGCCTTTTAAGAGCTCCACTCTCAATGAAACTCTTCCCAGACTCCATAAATTTAAAGGGTTTCTCCCCTGCGTTAGTTTGTAGTTGTGTCCTAAGGTGTTCACTCACGCTGAAGTACTTTACAGATGGCCCCTCAAAATTCTGATTGCCTTCTCCATCACCTGGTTTAAAGGGGGGGGATACTGTTAAGTATTCAAGAAAAACAACAAGAGAACTTAAGATACAGCAAGACCAATCAGCACTTTCTCTTATTTTAATACCTCCAGCCTTCCTCCCTCTCCTATGAACCAAATTTTTGGGAAAGGAAAGGAAATCTGAAAATAATCTCCAGAACCCTTAGTATCCAGTTCTACCTTCAACTCGCATGTAACACTGAGCACCAAGAGAAGCCTTCTATGCTGAGGTGAGGCATCTATGGCCCTCCAGATGTGGTTGAACTCTAAGTACCATCAACCCAACTAAAGAAGTCCAATGACCAGGGCTGATGGGAGTTGTAGTGCAGTAACCTCTGGAGGGAAACACTTTCTCCATCTTCCCCCTCCTGTGAAAATGCTATGCCTCTGTATTCAGTTTTCTCCTTCCTCCCTGATCTGTAATATCTGGCTGATACATTCCAGGAAACTGTTCACATCACCTAAACCTGCACCAGGATGCTGGAAAAGATGGGCCCTCGTTCTGATCCAAAAGGGATCTTTTTATATTCCTATACACTGAAAGGAGACAGACAAAGGTACGGCCTCACAGCAAAGTGGAAGTATGTACCTCTCAATTGGTCCAGGACAACATCCCTGTATTTTTCTGTTCCAAGCGAGGAGATGAGCTCAGACTTGAGTATCAGAGTCTCTGCTATGTGGAATAAGTAAAGCAGAAATGTTGTTTATGTCATATGTGGCTGTAAAAATATTCAAAAATTTTAATCTTGTGAAACAAAGACAGCAAAGTATTTGGTGGCCCATTAAAAGCTAATAAATAACACGGACCAGGAAGGCTCATGCCTGTAGATTCTCCTTGTAGATTTCTACATAGGTTTTGGGGGGGAATTCATACCACAATATCAGTTTAGGAACAGTTGTCTACTGACAAAAGTACAGCATTGCTATAAACTACAATCTTCAACATCAACTTGGGTGTGTTGGTCATGTTGTTCGGATGCCTGATTATCATAGAATAATAGAGTTGGAAGAGACCACAAGGGCCATCGAGTCCAACCCCCTGCCAAGCAGGAAACACCATTAGAGCACTCCTGACATATGGTTGTCAAGCCTCTGCTTAAAGACCTCCAAAGAAGGAGACTCCACCACACTCCTTGGCAGCAAATTCCATTGTCGAACAGCTCTTACTGTCAGGAAGTTCTTCCTAATGTTTAGGTGGAATCTTCTTGCTTGTAGTTTGGATCCATTGCTCCGTGTCCGCTTCTCTGGAGCAGCAGAAAACAACCTTTCTCCCTCCTCTATATGACACCCTTTTATATATTTGAACATGGCTATCATATCACCCCTTAACCTCCTCTTCTCCAGGCTAAACATGCCCAGCTCCCTTAGCAACGTTTCCAGGCATTTGACCATTTTGGTTGCCCTCCTCTGGACACGTTCCAGTTTGTCAGTGTCCTTCTTGAACTGTGGTGCCCAGAACTGGACACAGTACTCCAGGTGAGGTCTGACCAGAGCAGACTACAGTGGCACTATTACTTCCCTTGATCTAGATGCTATACTCCTATTGATGCAGCCCAGAATTGCATTGGCTTTTTTAGCTGCCGCGTCACACTGTTGGCTCATGTCAAGTTTGTGGTCAACCAAGACTCCTAGATCCTTTTCACATGTACTGCTCTCAAGCCAGGTGTCACCCATCTTGTATTTGTGCCTCTCTTTTTTTTTTGCCCAAGTGCAATACTTTACATTTCTCCCTGTTAAAGTTCATCTTGTTTGTTTTGGCCCAGTTCTCTAATCTGTCAAGGTCGTTTTGAAGTGTGATCATGTCCTCTGGATCATCTTCCAAAGCAATTACTCTATTCCCAATTTAAGAATGGAAAGAGAAGTACCGAAGGACAATGAAAGAGGTTTGAAGATGCTCTCAAGCCAAATCTAAAGAAATGCAGTATAAGCACAGAAAATTGGGAAACCCTGGCCTGCAAGTGCTCCAGTTGGAAAATATCCTTTACCAAAGGTGTAATGGACTTTGAAGAAACACAAACTCCAGACGAAAGGGACAAACAAACTAAGAGGAAAGTACATTTGGCAAACCCTCACTGTAATTAACTCCTGCCTGGAAACCTATGTCCCCACTGTGGAAGGATGTGTTGATCCAGAATTGGACTCCACAGTCCCTTACGGACACACCATTAAGACCGTGTTCATGGATGACAATCTTACTCGGCTACGAGGGGTCACCAGCATGAATAAATGGCTCAAACAGCAGATTCACACCTCCAACGTCTAACAGCCAAGAGTTTGGGATTTGATAAATCTGCCCTTACCTAGAGAGGCCACCATCTCATAATTCTCCTCCATGACTTCCTTGTGCAGAGCTCTTTGGCCAGGATCCAGCAGAGTCCACTCCTCCTCCGTGAAAAACACAGCCACCTCCTCAAAGGTCAAGAGGGCCTGGAAGAAGAAGAAGAGGAGGAAAACAGAGCTTCTCTTAGATCCCCATCATCCCCACTCAACACAGAGGGAGGCTGGGTGGTCCCATCTGTGCCTCTTCCCTCCTCCCTGCTCCCGTTGCTCTTTCCCTACCTGAGGAAGCTGCCTGGCTCCTCTTTCCACTCCATCTTTAAGAAGAGACCGTTGAGAGGGGGTATCAGAGACCATTGCGTTGCCAGTGGAAAAGACGGAGGAGGAGGAGGAGGAATCATAAACCAGGCCACTTCTGGGACTCTCTCAGCTGTTGCCACGATGCACTTCAACACAGGGATAACAATGCAAAAATTTATTATTATTATTAGAATCTATATACCGCCCTATACCCTGAGGTCTCAGGGCAGTTTACAGAAAGGCAGGTTTATTTAGGGTGGGACACATTTATACAGGCAGCATTAATATTCACAATGAAATATAAATTACTAACGGATACGAAAGATAGGGGCAGCTTCTCCCTGCCAGATTTACGATTATATTATATTATGAGGCGTCCTGCTTATGCTGGCTTAGAGAATGGATAATATTGGAAAAAGCAGGTATATTAGACCTTGAAGGTCAGGAGAATAGGTTTGGTTGACATACATATTTATGGTGTGTGTGTGTGTGTATACACACATTATACATACATATATATATATATATATATATATATATATATATATATATATATATGCTTTCGTAGATTTTCACGGGTACAGGAATGCAGGTTTTGGTGTCCTCGGGTGTCTTCCCGTGTAAAAGTTGGGGTGTCTAGGCGACGTTTCGACGAGGTCTCACTCGTCATCTTCAGGCTGGTGCTTTCGGCTTCTTGTTACTGGAACAGAGCAGGATCTCAGTGTTTGAGTTCCTATAAATACTGTTGAGGGGGTGTGGTGAAACGTCGCCTAGACACCCCAACTTTTACACGGGAAGACACCCGAGGACACCAAAACCTGCATATATATATATATATAGACTAAAGGAAGTAAACCAGGGACCAGATCTCCTGTGGGTCCCTTCCAGGAAGTGCAAGGCAGGGAACTGGAAGGATGTAATCCTTTCTACAGGGACTTTATAATACTATAAGCTGCCTCATTCTTTAGGGAACCTAAAGATTTTAAAGTTCGGATTGTAAAGTTCTAGGATCAAATCCCAAATTCTTAATGAAGCTTCGCAGAAAGCATTATGGTCAGTACCTCTGCAGACCTCACTGTTCCTTTCCCCCGACAGCCATCCAGGAAACCAGTTTCTGACCCTTTGA
Source organism: Podarcis melisellensis (assembly GCF_964234715.1). Lineage (NCBI taxonomy): Eukaryota > Metazoa > Chordata > Lepidosauria > Squamata > Lacertidae > Podarcis > Podarcis melisellensis. The sequence goes on along the minus strand of NC_138529.1, from coordinate 121,407,762 downwards.
TACATTTAGAATACTGTATAGAAAATAAGGGAAACTCCTAAGCTGCAGTTGGAAGAAAAGCAACATATGGAGGGCACCAGGGTGCAGAAGCTCCCTCCAAGGGGAGCAGATGGAAATATTTAGAGCACTCTATGCGCTAACATGGATTGTTGTAGGGATGATCCCTGCCAAGCAGGAGGGAAACCATCAAGGTCCTTTTTCATACTTCAGGAAATGGAAAATGTGTCTCTTCCCTCCAGTTTTGGGGCACAAAAGCAGCACAGCAAACCCTCCCCAACTGCACCCCCCAACATGGGAAACCCAACAGGGCTCTTTCCTTTGTGCCAAAGCAACCTCAGACGGCCAGACTAGGATTTCTGAAAGGGGAGCTGGGGGGCCTCCCCCTTCCTTCTCCCATCAGGCTCTTTTTTACGTACTCAGCTCCGGAGGCCGATTTCCCTTGACATTGTCCATCTGTCACCCCCCACCCAATTCGAAATCCCCCTCCTCTCTCCCAATCCAGAGGCAACTCTGTTCTCCAGCTGCTTCCACTTCCTCTCCCCTGCTTGCCCTCCCGATCTCCGCCCCACTGAGGCAGGGGCTTCAGCAGCAGATTTAGGAGCGGGGCAGATCAGGGTCCTGGAGGAGCTCAGCCCTCCCCTGACGCAGGAGGCAGAGCCTGGGGGGAGCGATGGGGGGCAGTGAGAAGGGAGATGGAGGGTGTTAAGCAGAGAGGAGCATCACTAGGTGGAATGGGGCTGCCCCCCCTTTGAACGGAGAAGGACTGACTTCTGAGTCAACAGGCCCAGGGTGGGGCTGCAAATCCCTTTGTAATTAAGTTCCACTGGGGGGGGAGCACCCTTTTCTGGTTCGTCTCAAGTGTCTTCGCCCCCCCCCCAGTCCCTCCACCATGGGAGCCTGGCTTGATTTCTGCGCTTCAGAGAAGATCTTGCAATGCAAACCCTGTTTGGGGGGGGGGAGGACCCCCCTTTGCAACAGGATGGCCTGCATCCAGCCCCCCCCCCGATTCTCACAGGGAAAGGACGGAGCCCCTCCCTGCTTTCCTTTCTGCACCCCCCCCAATTCTCCCGCCTCCTTTCCCAGTTGCCCTGTTTGTAGATTCAGGGAGAGGCAAAGCAAATCCTTCTCCCCCCCCTCCCCAAATAACCCCCCAATATGAGGCACCTCTTTCTCCTCTTCTCCAAGTCCGCTTCTCTTTCCGGGAATGAGGATGGAGACCCCTCCCCCCTCCAAATTCGCCTCTACTCCCCCCCCAAAATAAAACTCACTTCCTGCCTCTCTAGGAAACGGAGCTCATTGGCCCAAAGGGAGGGGAGGGGCAGGAGATCCGCCTCTCCCCCTCCCTGCAAACAGAAATGTCCTCCCTGTTTTCCTAGAGTGGCAGAGAAGCTCTATATTGCCATTTATTTGATGAGACAGTCGCGGGTTCAATCCCCGGCAGGCAGCGAAAGAGGAAACACACACCTTATTTTTGAAAAGGCCACCCCTGGGGAAAAGAGGGTGGAAGGGGTTCAGAGCAGCAACTGACAATAATATTAAAGGGTGCCCAGACCCCCCGAGTGCCGCCAAGCGCCCTTGTTTTCCAGGGACACCTCTGGGTTTACAGAAGCCATCCTGGTTTCTGATTTAATCCTGGAATGTCTTCCATAGGACGTCCCTATATCCATCGGATAAATTTTGGAGGGAGTTATGTGACCCCTGAACCAAAGAGATAAGTAACATCTGAAAGGCAGCCCTGCATAGCAAAGCTGTTTAATGTTTTATTATGTTTTTATATATGTTGGAAGGTGATGATGATGATTAAAGGTAAAGGTAAAGGTACCCCTGCCCGTACGGGCCAGTCTTGACAGACTCTGGGGTTGTGCGCCCATCTCACTTAAGAGGCCAGGGGCCAGCGCTGTCCGGAGACACTTCCGGGTCACGTGGCCAGCGTGACATCGCTGCTCTGGCGAGCCAGAGCTGCACACGGAAACGCCGTTTACCTTCCCGCTGGTAAGCGGTCCCTATTTATCTACTTGCACCCGGAGGTGCTTTCGAACTGCTAGGTTGGCAGGCGCTGGGACCGAGCAGCGGGAGCGCACCCCGCAGCAGGGATTCGAACTGCTGACCTTTCGATCGGCAAGTCCTAGGCGCTGAGGCTTTAACCCACAGCGCCACCTGTGTCCCTGATGATGATGATTAGGTGGCCATATTTCAAAAAGTGAAAATCAGGACCCAAAACCAGTTCAGCTTTTTCTTTAGTTTTGCCCAAAGTTTTTGAACTTACCGTATTTTGCAAAAAATAATAATAATAGTAATGCAGTTTTTGAGCTATTTTGAGCTATCTTTTAGCAAAATCAGCAAAAATGGCACTGCCGACATGGGACATTTTGCCGATTTTCACCCAGCCAATGCTTCCAACTACAGTATCCTGGTTATGTCAATCAACATCTGATGATCTCCTTCTACAGGTCGACAATATAAAGTGTCCTTTCATACTGCAACACGGTGTGGTACGCTGGTTGGACATCAACTGATAGGAAGTGCCTACAGAGGGTGGTGAATACAGCACAAGATATTATGGGCTGTCCCGTGAATCCGCTGGATGAAATAGCGGAAGAACATTGCCTCAGGAGAGTGAGGAAAATTCTCATGGATGGTTCACACCCTGGCCGGCACTTTCTTGATCTCCTGCCCTCAAGCAGAAGATACAGAAGCATGATCAGTCACACCAACAGGGTAAAGAACAGCTTCTATCCCTGGGCTGTTAGGCTGCTGAATGAAAAGATTACAACAGGGCAACTGACTTTCGGGTTTGGTGGGTGTACATCAGTAAACGAGGGGAATTAAGACTAAGAGAGCTGAGTGGGGGGTGCTCGTGTAATCTCACTGTATACAAGTTGTACAAGTGACAATAAAGTATTTCAATTTCAATGCCTGAGAAATTCCAGACGGATTCCAGAAACCCTACTGTTGAATAGGACATCCCTATTCGGAGAAATTCCAGTGGGTATGGGGTGGTCCGGTGTTATTACAATGCGTACCTTTTTTCAAAAAGTGGGGTGTAGGGATGATCACGGAGTGGGGAGTGGGGTCCGGAAGTAGCACACTCCCCACCAGCAGGCAGCCACAGTCTGCCTGCACGCATGACCTTGGGGTGCAGGGCACACACCCACACCCCAGACAAGCCACAGCTGTCTGAACAACGTTCCCTCTGTCTAACCTTTTGCGGTCTCAGTAGTCTGCGGTGTCCTGTAACCTTTGTTTTTTTAAAAAAATGGTATTTATTAGCAATTTAAAGATTACAAAAGAGTAAAGAAAAAAAATTAAACAAAACAATACAATACAATACAAAAAACAAAAACACAAGCACCTCTCAACACAAACCCTAAAACATTAAATCAACTAAACAAAACAAAAAGAATTAAAAACACATCCAATAATTGCAATATCTTATCTTTCATTCACTTGTGTCGGCAACCTCCTCACACCTCCCTTTTTGTATTCCACTTCAATTAACTGTTTCAGCAATTCCTTTCCATCTTCCTGTATTTTCTGTCCTGTAATTTATCTTAACATATTCTAGCCTTGTTTTTTCCCTTTAAAACATTAACAATCTGTCTATTACATTTCTGCTAAAGCCATATAACTTCATTCCATCATTTTTCTAACATTCATTAATTTTACAATATTTCTGTAAATAATCTTTAAATTTTTTCCAATCTTCTTCCACCAACTCTTCTTCCTGGTCTCGGATTCTGCCAGTCATCTCCGCCAATTCCATATAGTCCATCAACTTCACCTGCCTTTCTTCCCGGGTGGGTAAATCTTGTGTCTTCCAATACTTCGTGATGAGTATTCTTGCTGCTGTTGTTGCATACATAAAGAAAGTTCTGTCCTTCTTTGGCACCAATTGGCCGACCATGCCCAGGAGAAAGTCCTCTGGTTTCTTCAGGAAGGTATATTTAAATACCTTTTTCATTTCATTATAAATCATCTCCCAGAATGTCTTAATCCTTGGGCATGTCCACCAAAGGTGAAAGAATGTACCTTCAGTCTCATTACATTTCCAACATTTATTTTCGGGCAAATGATAAATTTTTGCAAGCTTGACTGGTGTCATGTACCACCTAAAAATCATTTTCATTAAATTCTCTCTTAGGGCATTACATGCTGTAAATTTCATACCTGTGGTCCATAACTGTTCCCAGTCAGCCATCATAATGTTATGTCCAACATCTTGTGCCCATTTAATCATAGCAGATTTCACCGTTTCATCCTGAGTGTTCCATTTCAACAGCAAGTTATACATTCTTGACAAATTCTTAAATTTGGGATCTAACAATTCTGTTTCCAATTTTGATTTTTTCCACCTGGAAGCCAACTTTTTTGTCCAAGTTATATGCCTCCATTATTTGGTAATAATGGAGCCAATCTCGCACTTTGTTTTTTAATTTTTCAAAACTTTGCAGTTTTGCTCTGTCTTACTCTGTTCCAAAATTTCCCAATATTTCGGCCAATTGGCCTCCATATTGAGTTTTTTCTGTGCCTTCGCTTCCATTGGTGACAACCATCTTGGGGTTTTATTTTCTAACAAATCCTTATATCTTATCCAGACATTAAACAATGCTTTTCTAACAATATGGTTTTTAAATGCTTTATGTGCTTTTACCTTATCATACCACAAATATGTATGCCAACCAAATACATTGTTGAAACCTTCTAAATCCAGTACATCAGTGTTTTCAAGAAGCAGCCATTCCTTCAGCCAGCAAAATGCAGCTGATTTATAATAAAGTTTAAGGTCTGGCAGGGCAAATCCACCTCTTTCTTTAGCATCAGTTAGTATCTTAAATTTTATTCGAGGCTTCTTGCCCTGCCAGACAAATCTAGAAATATCTCTCTGCCATTTCTTGAAACAATCCATCTTGTCCAAAATTTGCAATGTTTGAAACAAGAACAACATCCTTGGCAATACATTCATTTTTATTGCAGCGATTCGGCCTAGCAATGATAACTTCATACTTGACCAAATTTCTAAGTCCTTTTTCACTTCAGTCTAACATTTTTCATAATTATCTTTAAACAAGTTCACATTCTTAGCAGTCATATTAACCCCTAAATATTTCACTTTCTTAACCAATGTTAATCCTGTCTCCTCCTGGAACTTCTGTCTCTCATTCGCAGTTAATTTTTTCTCTAAAACCTTAGTTTTCATCTTGTTCAACTTAAAACCTGCTACCTGACCAAATTCTTGAATCAGTTCCAGTACCCTTTTGGTACTAGATTCTGGCTCCTGTAAAGTCAATACTAGGTCATCAGCAAATGCTTTCAGTTTATACTGTTTAGCTCCCACTTGTATACCTTTAACCAATTGGTCCTTTCTGATCATATTTAGCAGGACCTCCAGGACCAATATAAAAAGCAGTGGAGAGATTGGGCAACCTTGTTGTGTTCCTTTCTCAATCTTAAACTCTTCTGTAACTACATTGTTCACAATTAATTTTGCTTTTTTTTCTGAATAAATTGCACCTATACCATTTTCAAAACCTTGGCTTACCCCCATACCTTGTAAATTTTTCTTCATAAAACTCCAAGAAATATTATCAAAAGCTTTCTCTGCGTCCACAAATATCAGAACTGCCTTAGAATTAATATTCACTTGTAGTTTTTCTAAAATGTTAATTATGTTCCTCATATTGTCAGACAAATGTCTGCTCGGGAGGAAGCCAGCTTGATCTTTATGGATTTCTTCTACTAGCACTTTTTAAAATCTTTTAGCCAAAATATCTGCAAAAATTTTATAATCCACATTGAGCAGCGATATGGGGCGGTAATTCTTAAGCTGTGTCTTTTCGCTCTCTGTTTTCAGTATAAGTGTAATATAAGCTTCCTTCCACGACTCTGGTGCCCTTTTCCCTTCCAATATTTCATTACACACTTGCTTCAATGGCTGTATTAGCCATTCTTTCAAAGATCTATAATATCTTGAAGTCAAACCATCCAGTCCTGGAGATTTACCCAGTTGCATATTCTGTATGGCCCCTTCCACTTCCTGATCCGTTATTTTATAATTCAACATTGACTTATTTTCCTGAGAGATTTTCTGTAGTCCATTTATTTTTAAGAATTGATCAATGCCCATTTCTTTCTGCTTCTCCTGTGTATAAAGTTGTTTAAAATACCTCTGGAAGCACTTCCTGATCTCCACTGGGTTCTGTATATTTTTTCCTTCCACTTCCAAATTCGTAATAGTATTAAGTTTTTGTCTTTTTTTCATTTGCCAGGCCAACAATTTCCCACACTTATTTGCCGATTCAAATGTCTTTTGTCTCATCTGTTTAATCTTCCATTCTATCTCTTGATTCATCAATTTCATATATTGTACTTGATATAACTTCAGGATCTCCTGTGATTTTGGTTTTGCTCTCAGTTTCTTCTCTCCTTCCTTTATTTTCTCCAGGATTTTATCCTTTTTCTCATTTTGTGTTCTTTTCTTGATTGCATTCTGTTGTATCAAAAATCCTCTCATAACCGCTTTACTTGCGTCCCAGACTACTCTTTTTCCACTGTAGTGTTCATATTTATCTCAAAATAGACTCTCAAGGTTTTTTGGGCCTTCTTGGTCACTTCTTCATTCCTAAACAAAGTATCATTCATCCTCCATCTAAAGGAACCAATTGGCGTCAATTTCATCTCCATCTTCACAGGATTATGATCAGAACAAGTTTTGGGGCATATCTCCACTTTGCTAGTCTTTGGAACCAGACTTCTAGTTATCCAAATTTGGTCAATTCTTGTCCATGTCATTTTAGCTTCAGAGAAAAAAGTTCCCTCTCTTCCCAAAGGATTCTTCATTCTCCAAATATCCACTAAATCCATATTTTCAGTCATGTCAAAGAAGGTTTTTAGTAGTCTACCATCTTTGGTGACTGTCTCTGTGCCTTATCCATATTTGTAGACACCACTCCATTCATGTCTCCCATCAAAATCATATTGTAATCCATATAGTCCATTAGAGTCTCATGTAACTTCTTAAAAAATTCTGATTTTCCTTCATTTGGTGCATAGATACCTACTATCAAAAATTTCTCTCCTTGTGATTGAATTTCAATTGCAACAAATCTTCCTTGTTCATCGTTAAACATAAATTTCGGTGATAGGCTCTCCTTTGCATAAAGTACTACTCCTCTTTTTTTAACTTTATCCGATGAAATAAATTCATGGCCCAATCTTTTATTGCTCAGTATCTTCCTGTGTAGCCTTATCACATGTGTTTCTTGTAGACAAATCAAGTCCAAATGTTCTTTTTTCAGTAAATGAAAGACTCTCCGCCTTTTTTCCGGGGAGTTCATTCCATTAACATTCCAACTCAATACTTGCAACGCCATGGTGTAATTACTCTGATTTTCCTCCAACTGCACCCAATGCTTGCTCTTCTTCTGTTGGTGGTGTTGGTGTCACATTCACTGGGGGATCCAGTCCAAAGGAAAATGTTGATATATCCAATATTCCCTTATTTGATGATCTTCTGTCCAATGCTCTTTGCTCTAGTCCTCTGTCTGGTGATCTTCTATCCAATGCTTCAGGCTCTTTCCCAAGTCCCTTCTGGAGATCTTCTTCGCATTGATCCAAAAACTTTACTTTATCTTCTACTGATCTTATTTTTATTTTCCTCCCTTTGAAACTGAAGGATAGAGCTTGGGGAAACTCCCACCTGCAGTTGATTTTATTCCTTCTCAGCAGGTCGACCAAATCTCTATAATTGGACCTAAGATCCAAAAGATATTTCGGGATGTCTTTAAAGATTTCCACTCTTGACTGTTGTATTTCCAAAGTCTTCAGAAAGTGCCAACCCAAAATTCTATCTCTCTCTTCTTTAGTTCGGAGGGTAATCAAACAGTCTCTTATTCTACTCTTTTCTTTTTCCCCCCCTCTTCCAAGTCTAAAGGCACTCACAATTCTGAATTCCTCTTGCTCCAAGTCCAAGTTCCAAAAATCAGCAAATTCCTGCGTGAGAAATTCTATCAAACTGTCCTTCTCCAGTTCAGGTACAGCTCTAATCCTCAAATTTGTCTGTTTTTCTTTGAGCTCAATCATAGAAAGCGTCAGCTTGTGGTCATCAAGTTGCCTCTGTAGATCTGGGACCCTCTCTGCCTCCAGTTGTGTTACTTTATCTTCCACAACAACAGCTTTTTCCCTGGCTTCCTCTGCGGTCTGTCAGATCAAAGTAGATTCCTGTAACAATTTCTGAATGGTTTCTGTATTATTATTATTATTAATGAGGAGGGGGAAAGATGGCCGCCGAACTAGCTGCAGAGTTCTGGAGGTTATCTGAGGCAAGTTCTTAAATCTGTTTTTAAATAGGCTCGACACCGAGCCAACCTTTGAAACCCCTTCTATAATATATTTTAACTCCTCCAGAGTTTTTAAATAGTTTTAATAGTTCTTTTAGCTTGTTGCTTCTAAAAAAAAAAAAGAAGCCCTTCTTGTTACCTTGTTATCTTAATGTCCGGAGGGTTTACTCCCCACGCTGCCACTCTCCTCAAGTCTGACCGACAATAAGGAAAACGGGTGACAGCTGATTTATTGCCAACTCCGTGTTATGCTCTGAACTATAAGCTATCAAATTACAAACAGCTATCCCAAATCTTGCCTCAATTTGGACCTTAGTCTACAGCTGGGTGGAGTTTCCGACTTCCTAAGAGACATAGCTTTTGAAATAGGAAGAATAACCCCTGATTGGTAACAAAGATTTACAAATGGTACTTACTAGAAAGAAACGTAGGGACCTGGGGATAGTGACAAGCCCATTGTTCCAGGAGTTATGAGAAACAGAGTAAAATCACGCAATACTTTTCACATACAAGGGACAACGAGAATGGAAATGGAAATGAGCAAAAGATGGCTGAGATGGTTGAGTTGAAGCAGGATGAGGCCCTTCTTTTTCCCTCTGCTGCTCAAGATCACTCAACCTTCTCTAGAGGAATACAGGACTCGGAGAATAACAACCAAAATAGAAATACAATGAGCCTGGCCCATGAAATAGTCTTGGCTGAGATATTATCTTCAGAGTTACAGGAAGAAACCCGAAACTCCCAGAAATCCCAGACTTCATCTATGGGCTCCCAGACGGAAAACAATGACTGCTATCCTCAGGACTGGCTGCTCTCTATAAATCTGGATCTGGCAGCTATGAAAAAATATTTAACAATAACAAATGGGCTGCTCCTGACACTAGTGGAAAATTATCCCCTCCAAGCTAAAGGCTCAGAATTTCATGGTGTTGATCCACCAACCACCCCTCAAGAGCCAGAATATACAAAGCAACCAGCAACCAGCAAGTGCACACAAGGATCATCAGCGGAAAATCATTTACACCAAGGAAAGGACATAGGGTTGTATGTCTCTGTCCCCAAAACCGAATTTCCTATCGAAGTAAATCAAAAGAAGCGAGGCATCAGTAAGAGATCCCATAAGAAGAAAGCTGAAACTAAAAAGAAAAGTAAGAACATAAAAACTGCAAGGAAATCTGTTATAAACCGACGTGCATGTAAAGTATGTTGGAAAAGACTATATAAGCTGATCCCAACAAAATCAAAAACAAACTCTAACAAACCTGCTATACATGGCAGCAGAGAGAACAACAGTGTGGATCCAGAAAAAAAGATCCAGCTGAAGTCTTTGAAAGAAACACCATTGCTGCCTAACAAAACAAGTGAGGAAACGGAATCACTACCCGGGTGCTCTATGCTGAAACCTCAAGGATCCATAAATATTAAAGAAGACTCATCCCATACCATTGATTATGGCAGATCTCAAGATGAGCCAGTAGCAGGGCAAGATCTGTCCCAGGATAAAGGATGGAAACTGATACTGGCAGATAGGAAGTTAGCTTTTCTAAACTACCCGAAGCCAAAGGGCTTCCTTACACAGGAAGAACGCTCGGTGCATTTTGTGAATACTTTAGATGATATGCTGCCAGGAAAAATAAAATTAAATGACATTACCTCAGTAGATTTTATATTCTACAATGGATACTCTCTGCGAGTGATTGCCTCCTTCAAAGATCAAAACTTGGCTAAATATATATATAGATCAAGACATTTGCTGTTAAAGAAAAGGATAACGGTAACAAGATATTTTGAAAACAGCACATGTTTGAATTTGTTTCCTGATGATTTTATGACAGCTGAGATAAGATTTACTTGTAAATCAAAGGAGGAGAGAGGACACTCAAAAGACAAACTGGAACATACTGAGCAAGGGTCCTTGAAACTAAGACAGGAGATGAGACTGCCTAATGAGGGGACGGATAACTTCTATCCAGAAGAAAAGGCATTAATAAATCAGTTTGGATTGTTGCCTTTCCTTGCCCAATCTGAGATCTTGAGAAGATTGGAGACCCTTAGAAATAAGCTAACAGAGATGAATGCTCAGGAAAAAGTAAGAGAGAAAGAACCGGCAACGGACCAATTAAAGAAAGAGAACCTCTCTGAAAAAGCCAAGACAGACCCCATGAAAGATTACTCTTATAATACCTCTACAACTGCAGAGATAAACCTGTTAACAACAGATCTAACACAGTGCGCAAGGGATAAACTACCATCTAAGAAGGAAACCATCCCTATGGCAACCATGAAAGACTACCTTTATAATACCTCTGCAGCTGCAGAGATAAACCTGACAGCAACAGATCTAACACAGTGCGTAAGGGACAGCAACAATCTACCATCTAAGAAGGAAACCATCCCTATGACAACCACAACGCGCTCTTGGACCAGCATGAGATACCTGGATGAGGATGAACTTGGTATCAGACAAATAGAACACCTCAAGGTAGATTCGCCAAAAAAAGGAGTACTGATCACTAATGTTAGCACGCTGCACCCTTCAATTGATTCCATTGAGTACCTGGGCGATAATACATCTATGGACATTGCCAAAATGAACGAAATTCAACCAATAGATAAAAAGATAGGCCCTAAAAATCTTTCAAAGGCAAATTGACTAAGATCAACTTTTGGCAAGACAACGTGCAACCTTGCCTTGCTAACTTGGAATATTGCAGGTTGGCAAAACAGAGTTTCTGACCAATCCTTTGCTAAATATATCCAGAGACATGACATTGTGTTTCTCCAGGAGACCTGGAGCACAAGTGAAGTGGAGTTAAATGGCTTTTCTGCGTTCTCCCTCCCAGGTCTTTTAAGTACTAGAGGGGGGCGAGTTAAAGGTGGGTTAGTTACTTTAATCTCAACAAGGCTAAGGGCCATATTTAAAAAACTAGACCCACTAGACCATCTGGCCACAGCTGTGCAAGTACAGTGGAGAACCCACAGCTTGCTGCTGATTAACGTATACCTACCCCCACAAAGAGAGAAAAGACTGATAAGAAATACTTGGGCTCAGTTAGAACAGTATCTTGACAAACTATCAAATCAATTTCCTGATGCCTCTGTAGTGGTGGCAGGCGACCTAAATGCCAGAACTGGGAAATCTGATGAGGCTTTGTATGCCCATTTCCATGAAACAGCCCCCATTATAGAGGAAGCCCACTCAATACCAGCTAGAATCTCAAAGGATAAAGGCTGCAATTATGCCGGCTTATGCCTATTACACTTGGTCAACAAGTTGGACTTGGTTATACTAAATGGCCGTACAGAGGGGGAGAAGGTCGGAGAATTTACATTTATATCTAACAATGGCGCCTCCACAATTGATTATATAATCGTGTCGTATGATCTTCAAAACAAAGTTCTGGAATGCAAAGTGGAGGAGCGCTTAGACAGTGACCATCTGCCATTAAGTGCACTCGTAACTGCGGGAAAGGATTTATCCTGCGCTGAGAAAATTGAACATCCGAGCCCTACAGCTTTGGAGCTCAGATATTCTCGTATCAGATGGACAGATGAACTGCATAAGGAAATTTCAAGTAGGCTATGCTCAAAGGAATTCCTCACTAAGAGAGAAAACCTTATAACTTCCTCAAGCCATGAATTAAAGATAAATTTATTTCAGGAGTTAATTTCACTCCTTCAAGATTCCCTGAAGGAAAAAAGGAACAGGCCAAGTAGGCAATCCTCAGTATATAAAAACTCCAAACCCTGGTTTGATCAAGAATGTCAGGACATGAAGCTAAACTTACTGAAAAAATACAAGAATTATAGATCTGCCAATTTACCCCAACTCCCCACGGTCTGGTTTGAAGATAAACGAAATTATAAAATCTTGATCAAAAACAAAAAACTCCTGGCACAGAAAAGAGAATGGAAATGCCTAATAGATGCATCCAGAGAGAGAGATTCGGCCACCTTCTGGAGACTGGTAGCAAATGGAGTGCGATCTACCCCCTCAGAAGTGGAGTATACTATACCTGCAGGGACTTGGGAGGCATTTTTCCAATCTTCATATTCAGCTCTGCCTTTGACACAGCCACTAATACAGTGTGCGGCAGGTGATGAGTGGCCTCCGGTGTCGGTTGCGGAGATCAGGAGGCTTATTCAGGCACTCAAATACAGAAAAGCCCCGGGAGCAGATAATATCTCTCCTGAGCTTCTCAAAGCCAATATTGACTGGTGGGCCCCAGTCCTTGCCACCCTATTCACCAGCATAGATCAAACAGCAATAATACCAGAGGACTGGGGATTGGCAATCATCGTTCCCATATTCAAGAAAGGCTGTAAACTTGATCCAGCCAATTACAGACCAATCAGTCTCTTAAGCATCATTAGCAAACTTTATGCAACTCACTTACGTGAAAAGTTTGCGGACTGGCTGGAACAGGAGCACATCCTAAAGGAAGCCCAGGCTGGTTTCAGGGCACATAGATCAACTCTAGACCAAGGACTGGTATTGCAACATCTAGTGGAGAAATACACCTCAAAGAAAGGAGGCTCCCTCTATGTAGCCTTTATAGATTTCAAATCAGCTTTCGATTTGATACCCCGGCACAGACTTTGGGAAAAATTAAATGCCACAAACATCGATAGACGTCTTTTGCTTCTTATCCGTAGACTACATGAAAATACTCGGATCCGTGTTAGATGCGACCGTTATGGGAACCTATCAAAGGAAATCCAAAGTTTCCATGGTGTCAAGCAAGGCTGTGTTCTTGCCCCTATTCTATTTAATTTCTATATAAACTCCTTAGTCGGAAAGATGGAGGAAGCAAGTACTCATCCCCCAAACCTAAATAATATACCAATCCCAGTCCTTTTGTACGCAGATGATGCGGCACTTATTTCCTTCTCTTGTGTGGGTCTAAGAAAACTTTTACGAGCTCTTACAGAGTATTGCGAAGCTGAACACCTAATAATAAATTACACTAAATCAAAAATTATGGTGTTCTCCAAGAGAAAACGCCGACATAAATGGAAAATTAATAACCAACCTATTGAGCAAGTAACATCTTTTAGATATCTTGGAATAATTTTTGATGAGAAGGGATCTTGGTGCCATCAGATTAAGAATTCCATTGTAAATGCGCAAAGATCTTCCAGAGCTATCATAAGATTCTTTTACAGAAAAGGAGGTCAATATGTTCCTGCTGCCTCCCAGGTCTTTGTTGCAAAAATACTTCCACAATTGATGTATGGCACCCAGATATTTAATTGTCAAAAACTCAAGTCCCTGGAATCTGTACAAACTAAATTTTACCGCTCCCTACTAGGGTTACCTACCTGTGTCTCCAACACAGCCATCAGGCTGGAGGTAGGCCAACTCCCTATTAATGCCAGGATATGGATCCTGAAGATTCACTTCTGGCTAAAACTCATATTTTTCCCAGTGGGAGTGGCTCCATTGACTCTACTAGACCCGTTCCAGTCTAAATGGAGATTGTCGCTTTATGAAAAATTGAAGGGCCTGGGGCTTTCCCCACAAGAACTTATAGCCTCAGGTTTTGAAAAGGCTAAAAGGATAGTGAGCCAGCGAATAGGAGATGTAGAGCTTCAGGACCATATGAGCAAGATAGATAAATATCCAGCTATTCAAGATTATGGAAAAGGGTTTAATCTAACACCATATTTGCTGGATCTACAAATCGCAAAATATAGGCGGGCGTTTACCCTTACCAGATTTGATGTACTGCCATCTGCCTTATTAAAGGGCAGATACGAGGGCACACCCTATGCTGAACGAGTTTGCCCATGTGGTCTGAAAGAGGTGGAAACGGCTTCACATGTGTTGTTACACTGCGACCTTTACGGGGATATTAGGTCACTGTTTATCTCCCCTATCGTTCAGAAATTTCCAGGTCGATCTGAATCTCAGCGGCTGAAAATCCTACTAGGAGATAAAAACCCAGAAGTAACACTGAAAGTGGCCAAATTTTCTGCGGCTGCGATCAAGCGGAGGGCATTAGCTGTAAAAAAGTAAAAGACTTGACCCCTGGACAAGCCCCCTCATTTTTTAAGTCTATACATATACTGTAGTGCATATATGTGTATATATGTGTGTGTGGGTGGGTGTGTGTGC
>NC_138529.1:121178308-121390808 GCF_964234715.1 Podarcis melisellensis | reverse complement strand
ACCTACCAAATGCTAAAGCAGTCTCCCTCTCCTTTGCTGGAACCTGTCACCTTGCAATCACTGCCATACAATCTCATCCCAATGGCTGTCACAGAAGTGAAAGAATATTTCCTCCTCTGAAACACAAATGAAACCATTTCTAGTGCAGTTCTCCACTCTCTGACTGTGACCTGGCTCCTCAGACTGGGCAATTGATGTAAACTATAAAGCTGATCCTTTCTCTCCAGCAAGGGGCGAGGAGACCAGAAGCCCAAGTATGTGTCACATAGCCACCATGTCTCAAAGATGAATCATTCTTAAGCTTAATTTTTCTGGAAGCAGGCAGAATATGTTTCTTGCTAGATTAAATGACAGACATTGAGCAGCCATCTGAATCAACTGTATCTGGTAGCAGCCACTATGGCCAAGGATGAGGAGGGATGGGAAGTGGAGTTGTGTAACACATTGAGAGAGCTTGTATTTAAGAGAGTCTGTGTACTGGTCCAGTAAACGCTTCCGCTGCGCAACCAGCAACAGTTCTCTTTGCAGAGCATTAATTAAGTCCAGTGCAGAGATTATTGTTGCAGTACAAGCTTCAGAGTCTCAGCAGCAAAGAAATAACGACACAGGGAAGCCTGTCTTTCCAAAGACAGGTTTATTGCAGAAAGATAACAGAAACACCTCCGGAGCTTTCAGACATTTTTGCTTCACGCCCCACAGGCAGAGAAAACAAACACTCTTTATATACTGAGCAACTTAACAACTTAACGAGCTTGACTACTTAAAGTCACATGACATTGCTAACTTGCCAGTGTCTTAGGTTTCACACCCTAACACCCCCTCTCGCTGGCAATACAAAAACAAAATTACTTCAGACCCATTTCTTCACAAAAGTTTTCATGCCGCTGAAACCCAAGTGGTTTTGTAAAACCATCAGCTTGATTTTCATGACTGGGACAGTAATTTAATTTAACAATTCCTGCTTTTACCATTTGACAAACATTTGCAATATCTTGCCTTTTTGATTCAGTAGAAAACTGCCATTTTTGGTCCTATCTATCTGAACACCAAGATAGACCTTCACATCACCAAGATTCTTAACTTTGAAGTGTTTATTTAACTCTTTGGCTAGTTTCTTTACTTGTTCTTGTGTCTTTGAAGTATAAATCAGGTCATCTACATAAACAAGCAAAGATTCTTGAGCATCTCCTGAACCTCTGAAATATAAGCAATTGTCAGCCTTGCTCCTGCTAAAACCAATGCCTACCAAAACGTCATTCAAACACTCATTCCAATTATGAGCAGATTGCTTGAGTCCATAAATAGATTTATGTAGTTTCCAAACCTGATTTGATTTACCAACTTTCAATCCTGGCGGTAGCTCCATATAGAGCTCTTCAGCCAAGTCTGAATGAAGATAAGCTGTAGAGACATCAAATTGATTCACTTTGAACCCTTTCTGAGCAGCAACTGCTAATAGTGCCGTAGGGTTTCACTCCTTGAAGTGGGTGCATAGACTTCGGAATAATGTAACCCCTTTCTTTGCGTAAAACCTCGAGCTACAAGCCTTGCTTTGTACACTGGTTTCCCCATCGCTGTTGTCTTTATCCTGTACACCCACATACAACTTACTGCCTTGGTACCTTCTGGCACTTTGGTGATGGAAAACACACCCAGTTCTTTCATAGAATTCAACTCTTTTTGCATGGCCTCACGCCACCTACTGGCCTCCTCCTGGGGTAATTGCTCAACCTCCTCAAAACTTTCAGGTTCGCAATTTTCCAAACCAGCCCAAACACTAATAGCTTGGTACCTTTCAGGAGGTTTACCTTTGTTGGTACGCTTGGAACGCCTTAACAGTTCCTGCGATGTTCCTTCAGTTTCCCCCTCTGACCCAGAATCACTAGTCGTCACCTGTTTGTCACTAGTAGTTGAAGAACTTTCTGATTCTGACTTTACACGTCTCTCTTGCTGCACAGGTGAACTTTTAGAGCTAGAAGATTCTGACTTTACAGGTCTCTCTTGCTGTACAGGTGAACTTTTAGAGCTAGAAGATTCTGACTTTACAGACTTGGGTGAACTAGACGATTTCTCACCTTCGTCCTCAGACTCAAATTCCTCAGCCTGTTCTGGAACTAATACCTGCCCTGGGGCCTGAGTTTCATTGTTACTGTCCACCACATCAAATAGTATGTCAGGATTTCCGTGAATTTTATTCCAACCATCCTGTTCACAAAATTCCGCACTTCTGCTGATTGTGATTTTCGTTTGATTGCCTTCTACATTCACAAATCTCCAACCTTTTGTGTTTGCTTGATAACCACAGAAAACCATTTCTTTAGATCTAGGATCGCCTTTCCTACGTTGTGCCCTAGGCACCAGCACATAAGCACGACATCCAAAAACTCTTAGATGATCAATTTTTGGTTTTTTCCCAAATAGCATGAAGTAAGGAGTGTTGCCTACTGTGCTATTGTACACTCTGTTAAAAGTATAATTCGCATACAGTGCAGCCTCAGCCCAAAAATGCTGTGGAAGTCCAGAATCAAACAGCAAAGCAGTAATGGCTTCCTGTAATGTTCGAAATTTTCTTTCGGCAACTGCATTCTCCTGTGGTGAATAGGGATTGGTAAGTCTATGAACTATACCTTTCCTTTTTAACCACGTCTCCAGCGTGTGGTTCACATATTCCCCACCACGATCTGATTGTATTTTACGCACCCTGGTGTCAAATTTACATTCGACTTCTTCAATCCAATCCATCAGGATGGAAGCTGCTTGTGATTTTTCTTTCAGAAAGAAAACCCAACTAGCCCTTGAAAAATCATCCACCAAAATTTGCATAAATCTCGCACCTCCAAGCGATTTGACTGGCATAGGGCCACACACGTCTGTGTGCACAAGTTCAAAGGGTTTCTTGCTTACTCTATCAGATCTAGGATAGTTACATGTCTTAACCTTAGCATGTTTACAAGCACAACAATCCAGAAAATTTGGACAGGGTTTAATGTTACACCCTTCAGCTAAATCTGGCATCTTGCTTACATACTTAAAGCATATATGAGCTAACCTTCTGTGTAGTAGATGTGCACAACCTGTATGAGGAGCCTTATTTACACACTTAGCTTGCGCTTCACCTGTTGAACATCTACCTGCTGCTAACTGCTCTTCATCCAAAACAAAAAGCCCATCCTCACAGGGAATTTTAACTAGCTCCTTCCCCTGTTTCGAAATGGTGCACACATCATTTTCAAACTCAACCTTAAAACCACTTTTTACCAGGCATGACACACTCAAAAGTCCATTCTTCATTCCTGGAAGAACAAAAACAGGAAGGTTAGTTTGCAAACAATTAACATAAATTGTGCCTTTAAGGTTCATTTCTCGTTTACTATTGTCTGCTATAGTCACAGTTTTTGCAACTGGCAATGTCTTGCAGTTCATCAAGCTGCCACTAGATGTCGCTGGAACTAAACTGTGACTTGCTCCACTGTCAATTATCCACTTCAAGGTTTTTTGGCTCCTTTTAGGACTCTGTTGTGCTGCCATTGCAGATAGTCCCTTATCAGCACCTGCTCCCCCTCTGGATCGTTGATTCTTGTAGTTCTCACGTTGTCTTCCCCTGTAGCTCCGGAAACTGGCCTTGGACTGTTGAAATTCCTGTTGCTTTTCTGGACACTTTGCTATCAAATGAAACCTGCTGCCACATCGAAAACATGACTTGCTGGCCATAGCAGACACTTGTGAGGCTTCCTTACAGCTCTGCCTGCTAGTTCCCCCACGCTCTATGGTGGCTCTATGGTGAATTCGCCTAAGAGCTTCCCAAATTTCAAATGCAGACCTTAAATTTTCCACATGAGGTAATTGGGAATCATCTATCGATACCATCAACATGCATCTAGCTTTAGTGTCCATTTTATCATGTTCCCTGTTCTGAGCATGTGCAGCAGCCTGTTGCTCTGCTGTGGCATCTGCTGCAACAGCCACAAACGGCTTTCGCCTCTGGACATAGTCAGCCCACACTTCTTTGGCTTCCAACCAGACTTGAGCCCTCTTAGACCACTGCACGTAATTAGCAGAGTTCAACTTTGTAAAGGGAACCTGGAAATTTTCCACTGCCATTCTTGGGGTCTGCTGCTACTCCCTCTGTGTGCCCTTGCTTCTCTTTCCCCTTGGGATTTGTTTTACTCACTTTTCATTTTTTTTTCCCCCAGGAAAGCATAATGTTTCTTTTTTTTTTTAATAATATTTTTATTGGTTTTTACACATATTAAAGACAATACAAAACAAAACACAAACATCAAAGACATACAACAAAAATTGACTTCCCCATGCCTTCCCTTCGCCACATCCTTATTTTGCCATTTTTTCGAGCAACTCATCAGTCAGTGTTTAATCAAGTCTCTTTTAAGTTTTCTTAAAGTTTAAGATTTACAGCTGTGATTCTTTGTTTCTTACCCCTTGACATCTTATCAGTCCGCAATTTTACAATAATTTTTTAAATATATTTTAAATTTCCCCCAGTCCTCTTCCACTGTCTCTTTCCTCTGGTCACGGATTCTGCCGGTCATCTCTGCCAGTCCCATATATTCCATCACCTTCGACTGCCATTCTTCTAGAGTAGGTAGTTCTTGCATCTTCCAATACTTTGCCAACAGGATTCTTGCTGCTGTGGTTGCATACATAAAAAATGTCTTATCCTTCTTTGGTACCAATTGGCCGACCATGCCCAAGAGAAAAGCCTCCGGTTTCCTTACAAATGTCCACTTAAGGACTTTCTTAATTTCATTATAGATCATTTCCCAGTAGGCCTTGATCTTTGGGCAGGTCCACCAAAGATGGTAAAAGGTACCTTCAGCCTCATTACATTTCCAACATTTGTTATTGGGCAAATGGTAAATCTTTGCAAGTTTGACTGGGGTCATGTACCACCTATAGATCATTTTCATGATATTCTCTTTCAAGGCATTACATGCCGTAAATTTAACACCGGTGGTCCATAACTGTTCCCAGTCGTCAAACATAATGTCATGACCAATATCCTGTGCCCATTTAATCATGGCTGATTTCACTGTTTCATCCTGTGTATTCCATTTCAGCAGCAAATTATACATTTTAGATAAATTTTTAGTATTGGATTCTAACAATTCTGTTTCTAACTTTGACCTCTCCTTCTGAAAACCAAGTTTCCTGTCCTGCTTAAACATCTCATTTATCTGACGGTAATGTAACCAGTCTCGAACTTTATGCTTTAGCTTCTCAAAGCTTTGTAACTTCAGTCTTTCACCATCATATTCTAAAATTTCACAATACTTAGGCCAGTTAGAGTCCATATTGATTTTTTTCACTGCTTTCGCTTCCATTGGTGACAACCACCTAGGGGTTTTACTTTCCAATAAATCCTTATATCTATTCCAAACATTGTACAATGCTTTCCTGACAATATGGTTCTTAAAGCTTTTATACACTTTTACCTTATCATACCACAGATATGCATGCCAACCGAAACTATTGTCATATCCTTCCAGATCAAGAATGTCTGTGTCTTCAAGAAGTAGCCATTGCTTCAACCAGCAAAAAGCTGCTGATTCATAATAAAGTCTTAGGTCTGGCAGGGCGAAGCCCCCTCTATCTTTTGCATCAGTTAAGATCTTAAATTTTATTCTGGGCTTTTTGCCCTGCCAGACAAATTTAGATATGTCTTTCTGCCACCTCTTGAAACAATCCATCTTGTCTAGAATCTGCAGCGTCTGAAATAAAAACAACATTCTTGGCAATACATTCATCTTGATAACAGCAATTCGGCCTAACAAGGAAAGTTTCAGCCTAGACCATATGTCTAGATCTTTCTTAACTTCTGTCCAACATTTTTCATAGTTATCTTTAAATAGATTCACATTTTTTGATGTCAAATTCACCCCCAGGTACTTAACCTTTTTTTCTATTTCCAACCCAGTTTCACTTTGAAACCTATCTTTCTCCTCTTTTGTTAGATTTTTTTCCAGCACCTTTGTTTTCTGTTTGTTCAATTTAAATCCTGCGACCTGGCCGAATATCTCCATTAATTCTAAAACTCTTTTGGTGCTAGCTTCTGGCTGTTGCAAAGTTAGCACTAAATCATCTGCAAATGCCCTTAACTTATATTGTTTAGATCCGACCTGTATTCCTTTTACCAGCTGGTCCCGCCTGATCATATTTAATAAAACCTCCAGGACCGATATAAACAGTAAAGGGGATATAGGGCATCCCTGTCGTGTACCTTTCTCTATTGGTATTTCATCCATTACCACATTGTTCACAATTAGTTTCGCTCTTTGTTCAAAATATATTGCACCTATACCGTTTTCAAACCCTTGGCCTACCCCCATCCCATGGAGATTCTTCTTCATAAATTTCCAAGAAATGTTGTCAAAGGCCTTCTCCGCGTCCACAAAGATCAGCACTGCCTTCCTATTAATGTCCACCTCTAGCATCTCCAAAATGTCTATAATGTTCCTCACATTCTCTGACATATGTCTCCCTGGGAGAAAGCCTGTTTGGTTCTTATGAATCTCCTCCATCAAAACTCTCTTAAATCTTTTTGCTAAAACGTCTGCAAAAATTTTATAGTCCACATTCAAGAGTGATATAGGGCGGTAGTTTTTAACTTGATGTTTCTCAGTTTCTGTCTTCGGTATAAGTGAGATGAATGCGTCTTTCCACGATTCGGGAGCCTTTTTCCCCTCTAATATCTGATTGCATACTTCCTTCAATGGCTGTATTAGCCATTCTTTGAGGTCTTTGTAGTATTTTGCAGTCAAACCATCTGGTCCTGGTGATTTCCCCAATTTTGTATTCTGAATGGCACCCTCTATTTCTTGTTCTGTAATTTTTTCATTCAAAATCCTTTTATTTTGTTCTGAGATCTTTGGTAGTCCATATTTTTTAACAAATTCTTCTATTTCTTGTTCGTTTGTAGGCCCTTGTGCGTAAAGTTTTTTGAAGAAACTTTGAAAACAATTACTTATTTCATTTGGTTTGTTGATGATTTTCCCATCTATTTCCAGGGATGTCACCGTGTTTAACTTTTGCCTCTTTTTCAGTTGCCATGACAGCAGTTTCCCACATTTATCTGCCGATTCAAATGTCCTTTGTCTCATTTGCTTTATCTTCCATTCTATTTCCTGATTCATCAATTCCATGTATTGCGTCTGATGGTACTTTATTTCTCTTAAGATCTCTTGAGACTTCGGCTTGGATCTCAGTTTCTTTTCTCCTTCCTTTATCTGGTTCAAAATCTTTTCCTTCCTCTCATTTTGTTTCTTCCTTTTTATAGAATTTTGCTGAATTAGGAATCCACGCATCACGGCCTTACTTGCGTCCCATACTATTCTTTTTTCCACCTCCGTTCTCAGATTTATCTCAAAGTAATCCTTCAATATTTTTTGGGCCTTATGATAAATTTCTTCATCTCTAAATAGGGTGTCGTTCATTCTCCATCTGAAGGTTCCAGCCGTTGTTAATTTCATTTCCATCTTGACTGCGTTATGGTCGGAGCAGGTTTTTGTGCAGATTTCTGTTTTTTTCACTCTTGGTGCCAGACTGCTAGAAATCCAAATTTGATCAATTCTAGTCCAGGTCATTTTTGCTTCCGAGAAAAAGGTTCCCTCTCTTTCCAGAGGGTTCCTAGTTCTCCAGATGTCGATCAAGTCCATGGTGTCAGTGAGTTCGAAAAAAGCCTTTGGTAGTCTCCCATCCTTAGATATTACTTGCCTTTGTGCCTTGTCCATGTTTGTGGAGACAACTCCGTTGAGATCTCCCATCATTATAATTTTAAGGTCCATAAAGTCCATTAAGGTCTCATGCAACTTCTTGAAGAACTCTGCCTTCCCCTCGTTAGGTGCATAAACTCCAACAATTAAAATCTTTTCTCCTTGAATTTGAATTTCAACTGCCAGGTATCTTCCTTCATCATCTTTAAAGATCATTTTTGGTTCCCATTTTTCCTTGGCATAAATCACCACCCCTCTTTTCTTGACTTTGTCCGAGGAAACAAATTCCAATCCTAATCTCTTATTTATCAAAAGTTTCCTGTGTATCCTGGCAATATGGGTTTCTGTTTTACTCACTTTTCAGACGCCTCCAGCATCCTCTGAAGCCTTTTAAACTTTTTCCCTCCGTCTCTTCACTAGCAACCTACCACCGTCTTCTGTTTTTATTAACAAAACAAAAACACAACGGGAGGTCAAGCTAGCCTTTTGCAGCTAATGAAGCTGTAAATCTTCACTTACGCAGCTCTCTCAACTTTCTGCAGCCTCTCAGTTCCTTTAAGAGCTGGATTTACGACCAAGCCGGTCTTCTCTCATCCGAAAGCTGCTTTCACTTTCTCTGCACACAATACAGCTGTAGAAACGTAGAAGGAGCCATAACCTAAGAGAGTCTGTGTACTGGTCCAGTAAACGCTTCCGCTGCGCAACCAGCAACAGTTCTCTTTGCAGAGCATTAATTAAGTCCAGTGCAGAGATTCTTGTTGCAGTACAAGCTTCAGAGTCTCAGCAGCAAAGAAATAACGACACAGGGAAGCCTGTCTTTCCAAAGACAGGTTTATTGCAGAAAGATAACAGAAACACCTCCGGAGCTTTCAGACATTTTTGCTTCACGCCCCACAGGCAGAGAAAACAAACACTCTTTATATACTGAGCAACTTAACAACTTAACGAGCTTGACTACTTAAAGTCACATGACATTGCTAACTTGCCAGTGTCTTAGGTTTCACACCCTAACAGTATTGTGGCGCATTGGTTGTGCAGATCACTGAAGAACTTGTATGGCTTGAACTGTGTTAAATTTCCAGATTAAATACATTCATAGCAGAAATGATTTCCTACCTGCCCCCCTTGCCGACGAGATATTCATCAGTTTTTGTGCTACGAGTTCAAATTAGTGATTGTTGAAAATTTATGGGCTTATAGAAGTTTGGGATAGGTATAAAAACCTATTAGAACCAAGGACACCACACTGGTTGTCTCTCCACTGTTGGAGATAGGGTGCCTTTGGGGAATCACATGTAGGGAAAGTGCTTCTGCCTTCGTCTTCTATTGTGATGTCAATAACGTTCAACCAAACTCACCTTTCTCCTTCAACCACATCAGTCTACTTAGTAAAGATGTTTTCTTCCTGCTCTGCACCTGCTCCTATAGTTTCAGGGGAGATCTTTCCTCCCTTTACAACCATCAGAATCACAGTAATCTATTTTTATTCTTTCCTGAGTCCAGGTTACTCCCCACCCCCACCTGAAATACTGCATTTGGGACCAATTAGCTGAACATCACAATCAAGGGCAACAGGGGGTTGTTTATTCCACTGTGCCTGAAAGGTCTGATGTACAAAACACCTTCTGGGTGCAAAACAGATGCTGTTCCACTGAGCCATGATCCTTCCCTTCAATTTCTCTTTGTCTCTGAAGCCTGATCCAGTAACCCCACCCTCATATTTGTCAAGTCCCTGAAGCATCATTCTTTCAAGAGACGGGATTTCTTCTGAATAGCTGGCTATGAAGTCAGGAGGAACAATCAATAGAGAAGTGTAGCAAGTAGACCTGGAATGACAACACTGCTTCTGCTGCTGCCGCTTGCAACCTATGGGATGCAGCAGAGGACTAAATGCCCACTGAATCTGATCAGCGATCAAGATTTGGCTGTGAATTTTTACAAGACAGGAGACCAGCTCATTAGTGGAATCGTATCTTCACAAATGATTGGAGGTCAATATCCGTTCACCTTTACCAGCACTCCCTCAACCCAATTTGAGTAGTAAGTAATGCTGCCTTCAGGACTTTTTTTTCAGCAGGACTCAGTTCTGGCACCTCCCTGGTTTTCCTCAAGCACCTGGTAGAAAATGATAAATGAATAAATGAGTCATTGGTCTGATCCAGCAGGCTATTCTTTTGTTCTTACGTAAGAGAATTAGAGAGTAGGTTCATTCATTCAAACAGCCACTGCTAAGTACGTTCAAACAGCCACTGCTATTTTTCTAGAAAAAGAGGTGCCAGAATTCACCACTAATGTTCTGGGCACTACTCAATATTAAGTCCAAGGTCACTGCCCTCCTTGCCAGTTCCAACATCAAGTACACTGTCATTTGGGGTTTCTAGAAATGTCACCTCTTTGCCATGACTGGAAGGGTAGTTGAGGTGACCAGTTATCACAATCTCTTCCCTTTTAGATGCTACACTGATTTCATTCATCATCTGAAGGTCCTATTGAACATTTTTATCACTTTTGGGGGCCTATATCACCACCTACAAAGATTCTGTGAAGGTGTACAATGCTTTCAATATTTCTAGTTTCCTGGGCTCAAGGCTTTCTTTGAAATACAGAGTAATACCACCTCCGGAATGCCCTTCTAGTTTATATCCAAAGATAACCATGACCCACTGCTTCTCTCCATTCCACCCGATTTCCCTTGCGCTCAGTATATCCATGTTGTCCTCTAAGACCAAGAACTTCAGTTCACCCATCTTGGCTTGGAGGCTTTCAGCATCCAACCCACCAATCTATATTTGACTTCCAGGAAGTTGAGACAACATTTCCCCTTTTCATTCTTATCAACATGCCCCAGCACTATCTACCTATCTATCCTCCCTCGAAATTCATCTTGCAGACTGCATTTATTTGTTGTCGCTGGTTCAGCCCCTATTTTATTGCATCCCTAATAAATAAATATCTCCTATCTTATGTCTCAAGACTGAGGGAGCGTCTCATTCATTGGGATCAAATACAACAGGGAACTCTGGATAGGAGTATAACGTTTTTAAAAAGCAACAAACACCATCTTTGCTATTAAAACTGGGAGATGAAATTGATTGAAACTAGGATGGGTCTTTTCTGGGGCTGTAAACCAGAATGTCAATGCGAGGGGACCTGTGATTTATTTCATTTATTTATTAAAATATATATATTCTATATTTCTTTTCATTTGGTGAAAAGCAGCGTTTCAATGCATTTTGCATTGTGATTTAAGTTTTAAAAATTCATCCATGCTCCCCAAAGCAGAACTTGTTTTCTCAAAGGTAGAAGAAGCTGTGAGATGTGTTTGAGTTGCTGATTTTCATTCGTAAGCAAAATGCAATTCAAACATATGTTTGAAACAGGAGCGGGACACCTGATTAGAAGAAATTGTATTCAATTAAAGTAATTTGGTTTGATTTGTAATACTTTGGAAAATTAATGAATTTTTTTTTTTAATTCCAATAAGAACAGTCAAATAGAAAAAAACTCATTCCCTCATTGCCTCTCTCAGAATATCGGTTACAGATAGGTAGCCGTGTTGGTCTGCCATAGTCAAAACAAAAAAAATTCCTTCCAGTAGCACCTTAAAGACCAACTAAGTTAGTTCTTGGTATGAGCTTTCGTGTGCATGCACACTTCTTCAGATACTTCTTCAGATACACACTTCTTCAGTGTGTATCTGAAGAAGTGTGCATGCACACGAAAGCTCATACCAAGAACTAACTTAGTTGGTCTTTAAGGTGCTACTGGAAGGAATTTTTTTTGTTCAGAATATCGGGAAAGGCTGGATACTGTGGTCAAGATCCATAGCATGAAAATCGGGGAGTTTCATGCTCTCAATTTGAAATTATCTTCTGGAAGTTCATAGACAGAATTAGTGTCTCTGGTATGAGTCATTGCCCTTGCTTGATGTTGGAAGAAAAACTGGTTCTCTCATGGATAAAATTAATAATAATAATAATAATAATAATAATAATAATGCAACTATTA
Source organism: Podarcis melisellensis (assembly GCF_964234715.1). Taxonomy (NCBI): domain Eukaryota; kingdom Metazoa; phylum Chordata; class Lepidosauria; order Squamata; family Lacertidae; genus Podarcis; species Podarcis melisellensis. Next base: position 121,379,070 of record NC_138529.1, on the reverse strand, counting down.
TGTATTCTGGATTCTCATTTTGTGTTTTTATGCTGTGAACCACCTTGTGATGTCTATATGAAATGTGTTCAACAGATTTAATAAATAAAAAAAATTGAACTGACACAGTCCTCTCCCCCAAGTTGGTTTGATGGGGGAGTCTGGTATGTTTATTCTTTTCCATCTGCCATTCAGGAGATCAATCATAACCCTAGGCTCTTAGCTAACATCACCCTGGGCTACAGCATCTATGATACCTTTTTCGAGGCAAGAACGACTTCTGACGCCCTGACAGACCTCTTTTCTGAAGGGAAACTCAACATTCCCAACTACAGCTGTGGAAGATGGAAGATGCCACTGGCTGTTCTTGAAAGGGCTGAATCTGACACCTCCACACATATTGCAAGCATGTCAGGCATCTACAAGATCCCACAGGTAAGAACTGGGTTGATGTCCAACATGCCCGGCAATGTTTGCCACCTCATAAAAATGCAAGTTTGTTTTCCTTTCCCCATTAGCAAAACAATATAACCTATGATAAATTATCATTATGTTATTCCACCCCATTTATTTTGGTGCAGAAAAAAATGCAATGCAAATGGCAGGGCATGAATTTCATACGGAATGTGGACTGAAAGCAACAACAATAACCGCCAAGAACAATAGTATTCGCTGGTTTGATATTTGTTATGGACATGCCTTGAAGAAGCAAAGAATGCCCAGATGTGCAGTTGTGTCTTTAGTACTATGGGGCCCATTTTAGGGAACCCCCTTCCAGCTGACATCAGATAGAGCTCCACCCAAACTTCCAGTGAGACACTTGGGGTCTGGGGGTCTGTAAAAGCCACAAATGAATGAGGCATTGGGGTTTTGTTAAAATCCTTGGTTCATAATGTTAAAATCCTTGGTTCATAATAGTTCCATTTTGTTCAGAAAAGACACATAGTCCAGTTGCTGCTTGGCTGTTGGAGACACCAGATAAGAATGGCATTTGTGGAGTAAACATCTGGAGAAGTAAATTTTTGGGAGTCTGGCCATTGTGAGTCTGGCTGTGCCAGCTTACCAAAGACAACACACCCTTATGTAGACTTGTTATCTATGTAAACATAAATCTCAGGCTACAATTCTCTCATTTGGTATATAGGCTTCAGAACTTTAGTACGACGCAAGGGGCCCTCAAAGGTCTGCCACGCCAAGGTGCAGACTAGGCATGGCAAAGAGCTGTATCCAATGAGTGTTTTGCCAGCTACCCTCAGTAGATGTCTGGGGCTTTTTGACTGGATTTTATATGAATACACCCCAGGGTTCAGCCTTTGGGAAAAACATCCCGCTGAATCTGTTGGTTTTGCACAAACCAATAAATGCTGGATTCTCTCTCCTCCTCATCTCCTGTGTCTCATTGGCCAGGAAAAGCAATATTTTTGCTGGCTGCACCAGGGCCTAAAGAAGACTTTTTCAAAAAAATTGCAGCAGTTTTACTTTCTCAATTTTTTGTATTGCATCTCTGAAACTATTGCCGTTAAGCAGTTATAGAAATAGCTTAAATGAAGTATATAGAAGTACAGTATTCAGTCATTGCCCTGAAAAACAAAACCCCAGTCTCTTCTCCTTTCCTCACCAGCTTAGTTATGGCTTCGTTCTTCACGATAAAGTCCAGTCCCCTTTTGTCTACCGCATGACACCAAAGCAAGAGACTCAGTACCAGGGGATGGTCCAGTTCCTCCTGCATTTCAAGTGGACATGGATCGGGCTCTTTGCTCCAAACAATGACAATGGAGAAAAGTTCCTGAGTACTTTGACACCCCTGATGATCAAAAAAGAAATCTGTATTGCCTTCACAAAAAGAGTACTACTACAAACTTGGCTGTGGTTACCCCACGAAACCCCTGCCTTGTGGAGACAAGTCAATGTGTTTGTTTACTGTCCAGACTCTCAATATGGACTTCTTATAATCATGGAGGTACAAACCTTGCTTGAAAGGGTGGAAACTGGGTGGAAAGTCTGGATAATCACCGCTCTTCAGAACACAATCTTGTTTCATGATGCTGAATCCTTCCGGTATGCTCATGGATCTTTCTCCTTTGTAATGAAGACCCAAAAAATGAAAACATATAAATACTATGAGCCAGTAGACTTTCCTACTCGACCCGCTTGGAACCTTGAATTTGATTGTTCATATTCAAAGCTTGCCTTGTCTGTGAGGGGTTGGAAAAGATGCAGGGAGAAGGAGAATCTGAAGATGCTGCCCTGGGAAACGAATGAAAGAATCCAACCCCAAGACAGCTATGTTAATTACTTGAGTATCCAGGTTGTGGCTCAGGCCTTGAATGCAGCATATTCATCCAGAGCAAATCAAGTGTTGACGGTGGGCAGGTTGGAACTTCCAAGGCTACAGCCATGGCAGGTATGTCCCTTCTCTTTATCACAGCTACAGTGGTACCTCGGGTTAAGTACTTAATTCGTTCCGGAGGTCTGTACTTAACCTGAAACTGTTCTTAACCTGAAGCACCACTTTAGCTAATGGGGCCTCCTGCTGCAGCCGCACCGCCGGAGCACAATTTCTGTTCTCATCCTGAAGCAAAGTTCTTAACCTGAAGCAATATTTCTGGGTTAGCAGAGTCTGTAACCTGAAGCGTATGTAACCTGAAGTGTATGTAACCCAAGGTACCACTGTATATGGAATCATCATGACAGGAACTTAGAAAGCTGCCTATTCAAACCAATAAAGTAATTTCTTTAAGAAGCATTTTGTATATATATATTGGATGAGATGTTTTATTTAGTTTTTTTTTTTTTTAAGATGCCCTTCATCACATTGATGTGATTCCACTGCGGTTTCCCTAAAAAGATGTTGAGGCCGTATGAAGATTCACTATGTGGAGTTTTTAGAGTTGGAAGCCAGTGTAGCTCTTTGCTATTAAAACATCATTCTTCCAAAAGAACGAAGTGGACTAACCTGAGAGAGAACAAAGACTGTTTTGTGCTTCTGAGTCCCCTCATGCTGCTCAAGAACGAGCTCATAACCAGGGGACTTGCTTAAGCTGCCTGTTCAGCTTACCCCTTTCATGCACATGAAAGGTTGAGACAGAAACTATCCCACAATTTTCACCTGCTGGCAAAAAAACATGACTGACACCCATGCTCCTGAGGCAAGGGAATCCTCCGAGAGTCATGGAAGGGCATCACTTTACATGTTTCCCCAAAGTAGAATGAGGGAACCTAAAAAATCAACATGGTGACTATGAGCCCTGATGAGAGAAGCTGTGATCCTTATTCAGGGGAGATGCAGCGCAAGCCCAGCCAAATAACCCAAAATCGTTTCTTACTCTCTCAATGCTGGAGTTTCCTCTTTCATTCTAGCTTCATCCTTTCTTGAAAGAAGTCCAGTTCAATTCTAATACTTCAGCTGATGAACAGTACTTGGATGAGAATGGGGCACTGGCTGTAGACTTTGATATTGTGAATTGGCTGATGTTTCCTAACAGCTCTCGTGGCAGAGTGAAAATTGGGAGCATAGAGAGACAGACGTCCTCAGATCCAAAGTTCACCATTAACCCGGAAGCCATTGTGTGGGCCAAGCCATTTAAGAAGGTAGGAGAAGTTACATGTGTCATTTTATTACCTGTGACATCTGCCAAAGTCTGACAGCTTGATGACTAGAACATATAAGACTTTAAGTGCTATCTTATAGATACTTCTCTGGAGCTCAGTCTCATTGAGCTTAATGGAGCCTGTTCTTGATTAAGCATGTATAAGATTTTACAGTGAATACAGAGACTTTCCAAAGCAGAGCAGAACATTTTCCCGCTCAAACATGGTACCCTCCAGATATTGTGGACTACATTGGGCAAATATATCTGAGGGGCAACGGGTTGGGTAAGACTGGAATGGAGTAAGTTCTGCTCCATCTGTTTGGTAGATCAAGAAAACAGAATGAAAACAGTGGAGCTCAAGGTGGCCTGTGTAGTTGAATACACATTCAAATAAAAAACCTAGGAGCAGATACAATGGCAGCAATCTTTTTTTTTTATATATAAATATTTATTAGATTTTTAAAGAAATACAATGGCAGCAATCTGAGGACTTTTATTATTGCTGCTGGTCATAGGAGTGTTTTATTACAGCTGTTTGCATGGTTCTGAGATGCTGGCATTTATTTATTTAGGTTATTGTTTATTGTATTTTTCATGCTACCTTGTATACAAAAATGAGGCAGGGGTGTTAAATAAGTAGAAATATCAAAGAGGTATGTTTCCCTGACAAGCTGCTCTGCAAAAGAAAAAATAATAATAATTTCCACAGAGTAGGGCCTTTAGGCCATTGGAAACAGATATGCCTTCTGTTTATGCCTAGACTATTCCTCGCTCAAGGTGCACAGAGAGCTGTCAGCCTGGATATGCCAAGAAAATTCAGGAAGGGAGGCCACATTGCTGCTATGATTGTTCTCCGTGCTCAGAAGGCACAATCTCAACACAGGAAGGTAGGACAGCACCTCAGAGGAAAGGGCCTTCAATGGGAAGATGGGGCAAATATTTCAGCCAGGCTCAGGCTGATACTTGTAATGGTACTCCATTTTCACTACATCCTTTCTTGACCTCACCTATGGGCTCACTTTTCCCCACAAATGTAACAAGTTAGGATTGTCATTTTCTCTATGCAGATGCCGATGAATGTTTTCAATGTCCAGAAGATCAGCATCCAAATGAAGACCGACATCAATGTGTCCGTAAATTAATCACCTTCCTGTGCTTTAAAGAACCTTTGGGGATCCTCCTGGCTTCTTCTGCCCTCTTCTTGTCCTTAATCACAGGCATTGTGTTTGGAATCTTTGTTAAATCCAGGAACACTCCCATCGTCAAAGCCAACAACCGAGACCTGTCCTACATCCTCCTCATCTTTCTCCTGCTCTCCTTTTTGTCCTCTTTCCTCTTCATTGGACAACCTACAAAAGCAACCTGCCTTATGCAACAAGTGGCCTTTAGCATCATTTTCTCAGTTGCTGTGTCTTCTGTCTTGGCCAAAACCATCACTGTGGTTCTGGCCTTCCTGGCCGCTAAGCCTGGAAACAGGGTGAGGAGATGGCTGGGGAAGGGTTTTGCACACTCTGTTGTCATTTCCTGCTCCAGTGTCCAAGTTCTCATATGTACCATCTGGCTTGGAGTCTCTCCCCCTTTCCCAGACTCAAACATGCACTCCCAACCTGGAGAGATCATCCTGCAATGCAACGAAGGATCTGTGGCCATGTTTTATGGATCCCTTGGCTACATGGGCTTCCTGGCTGCCATCTGCCTTATAGTGGCTTTCCTAGCCAGGAGGCTGCCTGGGACCTTCAATGAAGCCAAGCTGATCACTTTCAGCATGCTGATCTTCTGCAGTGTCTGGGTGTCCTTTGTTCCCACCTACCTGAGCTCAAAGGGGAAGTACATGGTAGCTGTGCAGGTCTTCTCTATTTTGGCCTCCAGTGCTGGGCTTCTGGGCTGCATCTTCATTCCCAAGTGCTTTATTATTATATTGAGGCCTGATCTTAATTTGAAGGAGCACCTAAGAACAAAAAATTAACATGGCATTTGATTCCTAGTACTGGGGATATGGGAGAATCTGGACTTGACCACAGCTTATAGTGGGGAGTGAGTTAGTTAGTTTGTTTGTTTGTCTAGATCCCAGGCCTATTGTTCTCCAGAAGGTGCCAGTAGACATTAGAATTAGTTCTGTATGTGTTACCACGTGCTTTACTCCTACTGCAATGTACAGCTTACCAGGATCATTGTCAGCATTCTCTGTTGCCTTCACCTCATTTGTTTCTACACACACATGCCTCTTTCTCTTATTTATATGCTGCCTCCGTTTCCTCAGAACGCTTCACAAGAAACCTCCTAGTAGCCTGTTTCTTAGGCTTGGACATGGGATGTGTCTACTACTAGTGACCGTAAAAATTTAAACTGGTTCATTTGAGGAGGGTGGTTATATATGTTAGAGGAACCAGATAAACCTACTGGTGACACAGAGGTGACTGTGGTCCGTTGCTCTACAACTAAGTTAATCGCTTACTCCAGACAATGATTTCCACTCCTCCTTTCTTCAAGCAATTCCTAGTTGACCATCCCTCACAGAACTGATAGTTCACTGTTGAACTAAATTGAACGTCCAGCCAACCAGACAGAGATTGGCCTGCTCTTCTGTTTGCCTGTCCCCACTTATGAAATGCTAAAGCAGTCTCCCTCTCCTCTGCTGGAACCTGACACCTTGCAACCACTGCCATACATTCTAATTCCATTATAAAAATGCATGTCCCATTCTACTGGAAGGAGGCGGAACATGTTTCATGGTAGATCAAATGACAAACATCCAGCAGCCGTGTGAATCAACTGTACCCAGTTCCCAGCAGCCACTATGGCCAAGGATGAGGAGTGATGGGAGGTGGAGTTGTGTAACATATTGAGAGAGCTTTTATTGGTTATGCAGATTGATGAAGAGGTTGTATGGATAGTACTGATTACTAGGAGGATGTTCAGGCAGGAGCATACATGCTATATATAGGTTTGGTGAGGTTGCTGGAAACTTGCAGTCTCTGCCCTTACGAAGAGATCCAGACAGAGGCAATGTGACAACGGGTCTTTTCTGCAGTGGCCCCCTCTTTGTGGGATGCTTTCCCCAAGTAGGCTGCCCTTGCACCTTCCTTACACATCTTCTGGTGTCAGGTGAAAATGTTTCTCTTCAACCAGGCATTTGACTTTCTAATTTTTTTGTAGGAGGGGGGTTATTGGTTTGTTATTCTCATTTTGTAGTTTTCTGTAGTGAACAACCCTGTGATCTTTTGATAAAGGACGTTGTACAAATTTAATGAATAATTAAAAAATTCAGAAATCAGTAATTTGTGCCACTGACATGAGTTATTAACATATAATGAAAAAGTACACTAAAAACTACATGAAGACTGGTTATCATAATTGTTTGTATTTATATATTTATATCTATTCTGTATTTATTCTGTATCTGTATTTATATCTATAAATTAGAAAAAAGTGACATTAAAACCAGATACTTCAAAGATCTCATGGAAATCTGAAAAGCATAGACATTTTTTTAAAAAAGCTTTTGGAACGAAAATATATTGGGCAAACTGATCTTTATGAGGCTTAAACTACAAAGCTGGGAGAAAGCTTGGTACATTTAAGGTTTTGAATGAAGACTGTGGTTTTGGACATGGCATGGACAATTATTTTAGGTGGTCAGAAAGAATGTGACTGGTCTTAGCAGAGGTAAAGGTGTTGGACCCAGACAATAAGAAAGGGCAACTTGACAAAAGTTTTGTGCCATCTACAGAATTCAGAATCCACGTGTTCATGGCCCCATGTATGTATGTCTTGCTGTCTATGCCAACCAAAGGGAATGGGAGCAGTTTGACATCACAAATGACGGTTGATGTTAGGAAACCAGGTTGTTATAGACCAAGCGGCTGTCTCCTCTTCAGAAACTGCTGGCTCTGGATAAAAGTCCCATTCTCTGGAAACATCTTTGCTACTTTGAATGCTTCAGTGTATCTTGATCTCTGTTGCACTTCGGTCCAGATTTCTTCTTGGTTCTGGGGACTCTGATTCTTACAATAAACCTCTTCTATAACCCATTTCCTGTGTCTTCTTGTATGGTCCTTATAGCTGACAATCTCCTCACAAATTAAGAATCTGTATTACAACCCAGCTGGAGGAGTTACCAAAGCTCTTAACAGCTTGCCTTACTTCCTATATGGCCACTCAACTGATTCAATTTGCAGAACCTGCAACGAGTTATCGGTGCCATATGACACTCGTTCTGTCCTGGTAAAAAACCCATCATTTAGAGTAGCAGAACATATAGTTTGGCATTCCTTGTCTTTTGACATCATCCCTTTATTCTTTTCTGGTGCCTGGGAAAACCATATTTATTCAGGGTAGCCTAGAATCATAGAATCATAGAGTTGGAAGAGACCACAAGGGCCATCGAGTCCAACCCCCTGCCAAGCAGGAAACACCATCAGAGCACTCCTGACATATGGTTGTCAAGCCTCTGCTTAAAGACCTCCAAAGAAGGAGACTCCACCACACTCCTTGGCAGCAAATTCCACTGTCGAACAGCTCTTCCTAATGTTTAGGTGGAATCTTCTTTCTTGTAGTTTGGAACCATAGCCTGTCCAGATATGTAGAAGCAGACATGTCTTTTAATCTATTTATACCTTAACTGCTTATTTTAAGAATATTTTGCATTTATTTATTAAGAATTTTAAATTTTTGTTTTTTCTTGTATACTTCTAAGAGGGTCTATTTATAATTTATAGTGTGCTTGAAATAAAAGCAGGTGTTTACAGAAGCAGAAAGGGCTATCAAAGGCTCCTAGGCCTTATTGATATCTTCTCTTTCCACCATTGGAGAGAGGATGCCTTTGGGGAATCACATGTAGGGAAAGTGCTTCTGCCTCCATCTTCTGCTTGTAGGGTTCATTTGGGGGCATCTGCTTGGCCATTGTAAGAAAAGGACCGTTGACTTCATGGGCCCTTCATGGGCCCAACCTCAGAGCTATTGTGATGTCAATAACATTCAGCCAAACTCACCTTTCTCCTTCAACCACGTCAGTCTACTTAGTAAAGATGTTTTCTTCCTGCTCTGCACCTGCTCCTGTAGTTTCAGGGGAGATCTTCATTCCCTTTACAATCATCAGAATCACAGTAATCTATTTTTATTCTTTCCTAAGCCCAAGTCACCCCAACCCCACCTGAAATACTGCATTTGGGACCAATAAGCTAAACATCACAATCAAGGGCAACAGGGGGTTGTTTATTCCACTGTTCCTGAAAGGTCTAATGTATAAAACACCTCCTGGGTGCAAAACAGATGCTCTTCAACTGAGCCATGATCCTTCCCTTCCCCTTTGTCTCTGAAGCCTGATCCAGTAACCCCACCCTCATATTTGTCAAGTCCCTGAAGCATCATTCTTTCAAGAGACGGGATTTCTTCTGAATAGCTGGCTATGAAGTCAGGAGGAACAATCAATAGAGAAGTGTAGCAAGTAGACCTGGAATGACAACACTGCTTCTGCTGCTGCCGCTTGCAACCTATGGGATGCAGCAGAGGACTAAATGCCCACTGAATCTGATCAGGGATCAAAATTGGGCTATGAATTTTTATAGGCCAGGAGACCTGCTCATTAGTGGATTCATATCTTCAAAGGTTATTGGAGGTCAATATCCGTTCTCCTTTACCAGCACTCCCTTAACCAAATTTGAGTAGTAAGTAATGGTGTATTAATGTTTTCCTGTCTACTCTCCAACTTTACAAACAAACAAAAGAATTGCCTGCTGCATCTGATTAATTCCGCATTTATTGAAACATCCTTTTCCCACACTGCCCTACCAGGTGCTTGTGGAAAAACAGGGAGCAGAATATTCCTCTTCTTCTTCTTCTTTTTCTTCTTCATAATAATAATAATAATAATAAATTTTAATAATAATAATAATAATAATAATAATAATAATAATAATAATAATTTTTATTTATATCCCGCCCTCCCCAGCCGAAGCCGGGCTCAGGGCGGCTAACAACAATCAAATATTAAACAGTCATATAATCTCACATTCTAAAAATATTTCATTATAAAAATTAATTAAAATCAAATTAATGGCAACCGATTAAGCAAAATTCTGTGCAGATTGCCAGAGGAGGGAGTCAGGCTGCGCCCTGACCAAAGGCCTGGTGGAACAACTCTGTCTTGCAGGCCCTGCGGAAAGATATCAGGTCCTGCAGGGCCCTAGTCTCTTGTGACAGAGCATTCCACCAGATTGGAGCCGCAGCCGAGAAGGCCCTGGCTCTAGTTGAGGCCAGCCTAACCTCTCTGAGGCCTGGGACCTTGAGGATGTTATTATTTGCAGACCGTAGGTTTTTCTTTGGCAAAAGCAGGGATCAGAAAATGACCACAAATACACTCTCCGCTCCTGTGCCTTCCAGAACTGATATTCAGAAGCATTTCCATGAATTTGCCTTATCTTCTTTGAAAGCTAACTTGGCCACCATCACTGTCTTCCGGGGGAGCAAGATCCACAGCACTGTGCAAAGAAGTCAGTTTGCATCTGTCCTGAATAGTCTCCAGTTTTAGTGTTTTAAGAGATAGAGAAAATCGTTTATCCGTTTTCTCCACAATATGCATAATTTTAAAAAATCATGCCCTGTCCTCTCTTGCTCACCATTTCTCAACTAAAAAGAACAAAACACTGCAATGTGTCCTCATTTATTTTCAGTTCCTTTCCTGATGATCCATAGCTCAGAAATTCCCATTTTTACAGCCACCTAACATGGATTTGACAAGCATGATCCCAAGGTCTCACTCCTGGTCCTTCCCTCCCAGTTCAGAATCCATGAACATGTAAAACTCTAGATCATTTATGAACAAGATAAAAAGCACAGGTCTCAATGCCGATCCTCAGGGGACTCCACTTTCTACTCCTTTCCATTTGGAGAATTGTCCATTTATTCCTACATTTTGCTTCCTGCAACTTAACCAGTTCCTGATTCACAAGAGGGCATCTCTTCTTATTCCTTGACTTCTAATCTTGCATATGAGTCTTTGGTGACATACTTTGTCAAAAGCTGTTTGAAAGTCTATGTACACCATGTCAACAGGATCACCCGACAAATTTTCAGTTTTTCAAAAGAAGTCTTCTTGCTTCAATTAGCTTCTTTGGCTGTACTCATTAACCAAGCTGATATGATCTCGGCCCTCATGGTATCTTTCCTTATTTGCTGTATATACTCAACTTGAGTCTCTACTACAGTGTTCTTAAATGACTCCCAAGTGTTTGGGACCGATTGACCCTCTTGATTTTGCCTTTCAACTTCCTTTTTACCAAGCTTTTGTGGTCTGTATGCTTTGATGTATCTGAATCAGCCCCTATTTTCTGGTACTCCTGGTAAATCAATATCTTTTTTTTTTTTTTTTTGAAGAAGGAGGAAGCATCTTGTTCAGTGAGATCAAATACAATGGGGAAATCTGAATTAGGTATGATATTTTTTAAAAGCAAGAAGCACCTCCTTTTGCTTTAAATCAGTGAGATGAAACTCACTGAAACTATTCTGAGTATTTGCTGGGGCATTAAACGAGAAAGTCAATGCATAGGGACCTGTGATTTAATTCATTAATTTATTAAAACATTTCTAGACATTTCCCATCAATATAACCCCTCCAGAGACACCTCTGTGATGGTGATGATGATGATGATGATGGCCTTAAAATATCTCGTTCTTCTCCAATAAAAGAGAAAGAACTAAATCAGATATATAGCTAGGTTTTATTAAGCGTATTCGGCAAGCCAAAGTGACAGAGATGTGGAGCTGAGGACTGGAGAGATCATTCTGTGATATTATGGCAGTGGACAAAGCTGTATTGTAACATTTGAATATATATATTTTTTAAAAACCTATGTCTTTTCACTTGGTGAAAAGCAGTATTTCAATGTGTTTTACATTACAATTTAAGCTAAAAACATTCAGTCATGCTTCCCATGAGGAACTTGTCTTCTCTAAGAAGCTGTGAGGTATGTTTGAGTGGCAGCTTTTCAGTAATAAGCAATATGAAATTCATTCTCTCATTGTGTCTCATGGACTCTTGGAGAAGATTGAATGCTGAGGCCATGATCCTTAGCATGAAAATTGGGGAGTTTCCTATTCTCAATCTGAAATGATTTTCTGGAAGTTTATCCATGGAATTATCACCCCAGGCTTTTTACTCATTGCCCTATGCTTGGAGTTGGAAGAGAGACTGGTTCTCTAATGGCAAAAAGTGAACAGTAAGAAGAAGAAGAAAATTCCTTCTAGTAGCACCTTAGAAACCAACTACGTTTGTTATTGGCATCAGCTTTCGTGTGCACGCACACTTCTTCAGTGAACAGAAAGGTAACGCTCCTTCCCCTGTATAAGGCAGGCTCCTCCTTTATAGCTGGGTGCACTGATAGATGGAAAGAATGATTTTCAGTGGGAAGTGCACAATTCTTCTACCACGGCACAACATAATCTATGTAACTGAATGTGACTTCCATTTTCTCTGAATCAAGGGTGACTATGTGACATACTTCCCTCCGCAGCTGGATGGCTGGGAAGGACTGGCACATTCTTTCCTCCGCACTTGCCACTCAGGAGATCAATCTTAACCGCAGGCTCTTGCCCAACATCACCCTGGGCTACAGCATCTACGATACCTTTTTCAAGGCAAGAACAACCTCTGATGCTCTGACAGACCTCTTTGCTGGTGGGAAAATCAACATTCCGAACTACAGCTGTGGAAAACGGAAGACACCACTAGCTGTTCTTGAAGGGGGCGAATCCGACCTCTCCATGCACATTGCAAGCATTTCAGGAATCTACAAGATCCCACAAGTAAGAATTGGGTTCAAGTCAAACACAGCTGGCAACATTTGCCATCTTGTGAAAAACAATACAAAAACCAAGGTTTTCTTATGATAATGAATTTATTGCTTACTTTACATTGTATGTTGCTTTGAAACATTGCTTTTCATGCAATGGGAAGCCATACAAAGATATTTCAGTTTCGGGATCATTAGAAAAAAAGTGGATTGGACAACTACATGGAGGAGAGGGCTACTAGCCGGGATGCCTATTGCAGAGCTGGAGACACTGTTGGAATCTGTCTGGCTAAGTATAAAAGGGAGTGCACCTCCGAAGCGAAGTCAATCCACTGTGTTAGCAGAATCAAAACCAGATTCATAAGGCCCTTAATTATTTGGGTCCAGGACATCTCAAGAATGACGTAATCCATGTCCCCAACCACTGAACTCTTGGGAGGAGTCACTCTTAGTGGCTCAGATGAACAGCTGGTTTCCAACAAGAGCCACAATTGTGGAACTCATTTCACAGAACTCTCTTCCAGCTGAGGTCAGATAAGGTTACTTAAAAACCTTCCAGAGCCTAATGAAAACCTTCATTTTTAACTGCATTCAGTAGCCAGTTCAAATGAAATATGATCTTGTAGTTTTAACTTTTGTCTTTTTTAAATCGAACCTTTGAAAACTGCTTAGAGTCCATTCTCATCCTGAGGTCAAGTTCTTAAGCCGAGGTACTACTTCCGGGTTAGCAGAGTCTGTAACCCGAAGTACCACTGTATAAATTGCTTAAATAAAAAAAGTTTATTTTAAAAATATCTGATGTTTATGCTAATTTAAAATTAAATATGTCATAATCTTTCACATAGAAGTACGGTATTCAATCATTGCCCTGAAAAACAAAACCCCAGTCTCTATTCCTTGCCTCACCAGCTCAGTTATGGATTTGTTCCTCATGATATAGTCCAGTCCCCTTTTGTCTACCAAATGACACCAAAGCAAGAGTCTCAGTACCAGGCGATGGTCCAGCTACTCCTGCATTTCAGGTGGACGTGGATTGGTCTCTTTGCTCCAGACAATGACAATGGAGAAAAGTTCCTGAGTACCTTGACACCCCTGATGACCAGCAACGAAATCTGTGTTGCCTTCACAAAAAGAGTACTACTACAAACCTGGCTGTGGTTACCCCACGAAGCCCCTGCCTTGTGGAGACAAGTCAATGTATTTGTTTACTCTGCAGACTCTCAGTATGGACTTTTTATAATCATGGAAGTACAGTCTTTACTTGAAAGGATAGAAACTGGAGGAAAAGTCTGGATAATCACAGCTCTTCAGAACACAATCTTATTTGGTGATATTAAATCTTTCCGCTATGCCCATGGTTCTTTCTCCTTTGTAATGAAGACCAAAAAAATGACAAAATATAAATACTATGAGCCAATTTCATTTCGTAGTCTAAACGTTTGGGGAAAAGCATATGTTTGCTCATATTCAAAGCATGCCTTGTCTGTGAAGGGTTGGGAGAGATGCAGGGAGGAGAAGAGGTGGCTAAGGATGCTGCCACAGGAAAAGATTGAAGGAATCCAATCCCAAGGCAGCTATGTGAATTACTTGAGCATCCAGGCTGTGGCTCAGGCCTTGAATGCAGCATATTCATTCAGCTCAAAGAGGATGTCGATTGTGGGCAAAGGAGGCAGGTTGAAACTTCCAAGGCTACAGCCATGGCAGGTATCTCCTTTTCTTTTGCAAACTGAAATTCATTATCCCAGCTATATGGAATCACCATGATAGGAATTTAGGAAGCAGCCTTAATCCCAAATCAGACCAATGGACCGTGTAGTTCAGCACTGTCTACACTGACTATTAGCAGTAGCCAAAGCCATTACAAGAAAAGAAGATGCAATAAAATGCATTACACAGTTAAAGGAATTAATAAAAACAGGCATTTTATCATATAAGAGTTTTCTCCCCTGAAGAATTAAATTTATCATCCCTAGAAACATTTCTCATGAAATGGCAGAACAGGCCACTCTTTCAGAGATGTAGCAGGATAAAGGTAATATTACTCACTTTGGTTCACTTTGGTCACCCTGCAAATGCTGCAGCAGAATGAGAGGACCTAATGAGCACCTTTGAGTCCTAGTTCTCTATTCCTTATTAAGAGGTTATTGGGATGCATCATGGTTTCATGTTCTCTCAGTGCCGGAGTTTCTTCTGTTGTAGCTTCATCCATTCTTGAAAGAGGTTCACCTCTATTCTAATACTTCATCTGAAGGACAGTACTTGGATGAGAATGGGGCACTGGCCATTGACTTCGATATTGTGAACTGGGTGCTGTTTCCTAATAACTCTCGGGCTAGAGTGAAAATTGGGAGCATAGAGAGACAGAAGTCCTCAAATCTGAAGTTCACCATTAACCCAGAAGCAATTGTGTGGCCCAAGCTGTTTAAGAAGGTAAGAGGAATTGTTATTTCCTACGACATCTATAATTGTCTAATAACATGTGACATCCTTCTCTGGAGCTTAGTCCCATTGAGCTTAATGGAGTCTGTCTTGTGAAAACCTGTCTAAGATTTCACAATGAGTAGGAGACTTTCAGGAGCAGAGCAGAAGACCTTCCCCCAACTTGGTGCTCTCCAGATATTGTTAACTACAACTCCCATCTGCCAAGGCAGACGTTGGGCAAATATATCTGAGGGCAACAGGTTGGGTAAGAATGGAGTGAATTCTGCCCCATCTGTTTATTAGATCAAGAAAACAGAATGAAAACAATGAAGCTCAGGGTGGTCTGTGTAGTTGAACACACATTCAAATTAAAAAATTCTAAATGAACAGCAGAGGTCAAGACTTTTTCATCCAGCTGAAAAATGCTTCTCAAAACGAGATTTTCTGCAGTTGATTCCAATAAGTAAGAAGAAGAAGAAGAGTTTGGATTTGATATCCCGCCTTTCACTCCCTTTAAGGAGTCTCAAAGCGGCTAACATTCTCCTTTCCCTTCCTCCCCCACAACAAACACTCTGTGAGGTGAGTGGGGCTGAGAGACTTCAAGGAAGTGTGACTGACCCAAGGTCACCCAGCAGCTGCATGTGGAGGAGCGGAGACGAGAGCCCGGTTCCCCAGATTACAAGACTACCGCTCTCAACCACTACACCACACTGGCTCTCAGATATGACACACAAGCAAACTAGGTACCATGTTCTGCAGCAGGAGCAGCCTTTGGTGCCAACCTCGATGACACTGTGGAGTCTTGGGAGTAAAATAGGAACCAGACAGTCCTTAGTCACAGCTGTGCAACCTAGCAGAAGATACAATGGCAGCAGTCTAAGGACTTTTGTTATTGTTGCTGGTTATAGGAGTGTGTGCATGGTTCTAAGATACTACCATTTATTTATTTAGTAAGTTAGGTTATTGTTTATTGTATTTTTCATGCTACCTTGTATACAGAAATGAAGCAGGTTGTTAAATAAGTAGAAACATCAAAGAGGTTTGTTTCCTTGACGAGCTGCTCTGCAAAAGAGCAGCTCGTCAAGGAAAAAGAAAAAGAAAACCATTATTTTTCATTAAAAAGGGCCTTTAGGCCATTGGAAACAGATATGCCTTCTGTTTATGCCTAGACTATTCCTCGCTCAAGGTGCACAGAGAGCTGTCAGCCTGGATATGCCAAGAAAATTCAGGAAGGGAGGCCACATTGCTGCTATGATTGTTCTCCGTGCTCAGAAGGCACAATCTCAACACAGGAAGGTAGGACAGCACCTCAGGGGAAAGGGCCTTCAATGGGAAGATGGGGCAAATATTTCAGTCAGGCTCAAGCTGATACTTGTAATGGTACTCCATTTTGACTCCCTCCTTCCCAACAACACAATTTTCTTTCCTGACCTCTCCCATGGGCCCACCTTTCCCCACAAACGTAAAAAGTTAGGATTGTCATTTTCTCTATGCAGATGCCGATGAATGTTTTCAATGTCCAGAAGATCAGCATCCAAATGAGGACCGGCATAAATGTGTCCCTAAATTAATCACCTTCTTATCCTATGAAGAATCTTTGGGGATTCTCCTGGTTTCTTCTGCCCTCTTTTTGTCCTTAATCACAGGCATTGTGTTTGGAATCTTTGTTAAATCCAGGAACACTCCCATCGTCAAAGCCAACAACCGAAACCTGTCCTACATCCTCCTCATCTTTCTCCTGCTCTCCTTTTTGTCCTCCTTCCTCTTCATTGGACAACCTACAAAAGCAACCTGCCTTATGCAACAAGTGGCCTTTAGCACCATCTTCTCAGTTGCTGTCTCTTCTATTTTGGCAAAAACCGTCACTGTGGTCATGGCCTTCCTGGCCGCTAAGCCTGGGAACAGGGTGAGGAGATGGCTGGGGAAGGGTTTTGCGTACTCTGTTGTCATTTCCTGCTCCAGTGTCCAAGTTCTTATCTGCACCATCTGGCTGGGAATCTCTCCCCCATTCCCAGACTCAAACATGCACTCTCAGCCTGGGGAGATCATCCTGCAATGCAACGAAGGGTCTGTGGCCATGTTCTATGGTGCCCTTGGCTACATGGGCTTCTTGGCGGCCATCTGCTTCACGGTGGCTTTTCTAGCCAGGAAGCTACCTGGGGCCTTCAATGAAGCCAAGCTGATCACCTTCAGCATGCTGGTCTTCTGCAGTGTTTGGGTGTCCTTTGTGCCCACCTACCTGAGCTCAAAGGGGAAATTCATGGTAGCTGTGCAGATCTTTTCTATCTTGGCCTCCTGTGCTGGGCTTCTGGGATGCATCTTCCTCCCCAAGTGCTATATTATAATTTTGAGGCCTGATCTGAATATGAAGGAACACCTGAGGAAAAAAAATTAAACATGGCATTTGGGATATGTGAAAATCCCCCACTAGAATCTTCACTTGATAAGCTTATATGGGGAGTGAGTTTGTTTGTTTTTGTAGATCCTAGGCCTGTTATTCTTCACAAGGTGCCAATCTACACTATAATTATCTCTGTATGTGTGTCCAACTGCCTTCCTAATACTGCAATGTACAGCTCACCAGGTATAAGGTAAGTCAGAGTTCATTGCCAGCATTCTGTTTCCTTCATGTCACTTGTTTCTACACACACATGCTTCTTATTTTAATTTATGTACTGCCACTGCTTCCTCAGAAACCTTTAAAAAAAATCATGGTAGCATGTTTCTTAGTTTGAACATGAGATGAGTCTACCACTAGTGACAGTAGAAATTTAAACTGGTTCGTTTAGGGGGGTTTATATCTGTTAGAGGAACCAGATAAACACAGAGGTGACTATGGTCAGTTTCTGTACAATTAATCCCTTACTCCACTCCTCCTTTCTCCAAGCAATTCCTAGTTGACCATCCCTCAATGGCTGTTAACCCAAACTAATTGTTCACTGTTCAACTGAATTGGAACATCCAGCCAATCAGACAGATTTGCCTGCTCTGCTGTTCGCCTGTCCCCACCTACAAAATGCTAAAACAAAAAAATTCCTTCCAGTAGCACCTTAAAGACCAACTAAGTTAGTTCTTGGTATGAGCTTTCGTGTGCATGCACACTTCTTCAGATAAACACTTCCATTTCATGCGGCTCACACGTGTTTCAGATTCACACGTGTATCTGAAGAAGTGTGCACGCACACGAAAGCTCATACCAAGAACTAACTTAGTTGGTCTTTAAGGTGCTACTGGAAGGAATTTTTTTGTTTTGACTATGGCAGACCAACACGGCTACCTATCTGTAACTGGAACAAAATGCTAAAGCAGTCTCCCTCTCCTCTGATGGAACCTGTCCCCTTGCAACCACTGCCATACAATCTCATCCCATTATAAAAATATATGTCCCAATGGCTGTCATAGAAATGAATATTTCCTCCTTTGAAACAAATGAAATCATGCAGTTCTCTTTTTTTTTAATAAAAGTTTTTTATTGATTTTTCCAACACATAATAAAAGACAAACACATTACAAAACAAAAACATACACCACATTAAACATATACTGACTTCCCCGTACCTCCCTTTCGCTGCATCCTTATTCCAAAGTTCTTTAGCAACCCTTTAATCAGTTTATCTATTGGTTCCCTTTCATTAAATTTCTTTAAACTTAATATTTACAGCTGTATTTCTCTACTTCTTACCCCTTGACATCTCAACACTCCTCAATTTTACAACAGTTTTTAAGATATACTTTAATTTTTTTCCAGTCCTCTTCCACTGTCTCTTTCCCCTGATCTCGGATTCTGCCGGTCATCTCTGCTAGTCCCATGAAGTCCGTCACCTTTGTCTGCCATTCTTCCAGAGTAGGTAGTTCTTGCATCTTCCAATACTTTGCCAGAAGAATTCTTGCTGCTGTGGTAGCATACATAAAAAAGGTTCTGTCCTTCTTTAGCACCAATTGGCCAACCATGCCCAGGAGAAAAGCCTCTGGTTTCTTAGGAAAAGTCCATTTAAGGACCTTCTTAATTTCATTATAGATCATTTCCCAGAAGGCTTTAATCTTTGGGCAGGTCCACCAAAGGTGGTAAAAGGTACCTTCAGTCTCATTACATTTCCAACATTTGTTATTGGGCAAATGGTATATTTTTGCTAGTTTGACTGGGGTCATGAACCACCTGTAAATCATTTTCATTATGTTCTCTTTTAAGGCATTACATGCCGTGAATTTAACACCGGTGGTCCATAACTGTTCCCAGTCAGCAAACATAATGTCATGACCGATATCCTGTGCCCATTTAATCATAGCTGATTTCACTGTTTCATCCTGTGTATTCCATTTCAACAGCAAATTGTACATTCTAGACAAGTTCTTAGTATTGGGTGAAATCATGCAGTTCTCTGCTCTCTGACCCTTTAAAGCTGTTGACTGTAACCTGGCACCTCAGACTGGGCAATTGATGTAAACTAAAAAGCTGATCCTTTCCCTCCAGCAAGGGGCGAGGAGAACAGTAGCCCAAGTATGTGTCACGTAACCATCATGTCTCAAAGATGAACCATTCATTGGTTCAATTCTGCTGCAAGGAAGCGGAACATGTTTCTTGCCAGATCAAATGACAGACATTCAGCAGACACCTGAATCAACTGTATCGAGTTCCCAGCAGCCACTATGGCCAAGGATGCGGAGTGATGGGAGGTGGAGTCGTGTAACATATTGAGAGAGCTTGTATTGTGGGGCATTGATTGTGCAGATCACTGAAGAACTTGTATGGCTTGAACTGTGTTCACTTTGTAGATTAAATACATTCATAGTAGAAATGATTTTCCCCCTCTTGCCAGGGCGATGTTCATCTGTTTTTCTGCTAAGGGTTCAAATTCTTGATTGCTGAAATTTCATGGGCTATATGTGGAACAGTCCCAAAGTTGCCAATTATCAACAATTTGAACTCTCGAAAAAAAAAATAATGGTATTTTTGGAGAAACCTGAAAAGTATAGACACTTTTTTTAAAAAGCTTATGAAACGGAAATATTTTGGTCAAATGGATCCTGATGAGGCTCTAAACTGCAAAGCTGGGAGAAAGTTTGGTACATTTAAGGATTTGAATGAAGACTGTGGTTTTGGACATGACATGGACATTTATTTTGGGTGATCAGAAAGAATGTGACTGTTCTTAGCAGAAGTAAAGTAGTTGGACCCAGACATGAAGAAAGGGCAACTTGGCAAACGTTTTGTGCCATCTACAGAATTTGGGATGCCCGTGATCATGACCCCATGTAGGTATGTCCTGCTATCTATGCTAACCAAAGGGAATGTGAGCAGCTTGACATCACAAATGATGCTTGACATAGGCAAATTGAAATTATGAAACCAGGTGTTTAAAGACCAAGCGGTTGTCTCCTCTTCAGAAACTGTTGGCTCTGGATAAAAGTCCCATTCTCTGGAAACATCTTACAATAAAACTCTTGTATAACCCATTTCCTGTGTGTTCTTGTATGGTGCTTATAGCTGACAATCCCCTCACAAACCAAGAATCCGTATTATAGCTGGTAGGAGCTGTCTGCAGCCATAGGTAAAGGTAAAGGGACCCCTGACCATTAGGTCCAGCCGTGACAGACTGGGGTTGCGGAGCTCATCTTGCTTTATTGGCCAAGGGAGCCGGAGTACAGCTTCCGGGTCATGTGGCCAGCATGACTAAGCCTCTTCTGGTGAACCAGAGCAGCATACGGAAATGCTGTTTACCTTCCCGCCAGAGTGGTACCTATTTATTTACTTGCACTTTGATGTGCTTTCAAACTGCTAGGTTGGCAGGAGCAGTGACCGAGCAACAGGAGCTCCCCCCTCGCTGGGATTCGAACCACCGACCTTCTGATCGGCAAGTCTTAGGCTCTGTGGTTTAACCCACAGTGCCACCCACGTCTGTGCTGGTCCAGGGGGGAAGGTATTGTTACCGTAGTCAGAGTTCACAAGATGTGAGGCGAGGTCCGAAACAGGGAGCCGGGCGGGGACAAGAATGCTGGTAGGTCAGAAGCAGGAAGCCGGGCGAGGAACAGGAACACTGGAGGTTCAGGTCTAGGTCCGGGTAAGAGCAGGTACTCCACAACGACGTTGCTCCCGCAACCTGGGACCGGGCTGACTGACCTTTATCTTCTCTAAGGCCAGGGGCGGTCCCGGCCCCCAGGAGCCCCGCCTCTCCTGGCCTTAAGGCGAGCACTCCTCCTGGGAGAAACCAGTTCCCTTCGCCTCTCTGCCCTAAGCCTCTGCAGTTCAGGAGAGGCCGAAGGGTTACTGGGCCCCGGAGGAGGCTCACCTGTAGACACTGAGTCCTCAAGTACCTCTGGTTTCACCTGGTGCCTGCTCCTGAGGATCTGACACAGGTGCAGGCTCCTCAGAATCTAGGCCTTGCCCCAGTTCAGCCGGCCCTGGAGGTGGGGACTCCTGTGCAGGCTGGGATTCCTCTGGTTCAGCCTCTGAATCGGAATCCCAGGCCATCACAACATCCCTTTTTGTCTGCAGCCATACATCTCAGTTTAATTAAAATAAACTTGTTAAGAGTGGTGACACTAAATTAAAAAAACACCATGAAAATAAAGAATATCAATTACCCTTGTGTCTTACAAATTTATCAGTAACCAATTATCAACAACTGTTTTGCAAAGCCAGATTATTTCCATGTGAAATTCTAAACAGCAGACTGACCGGTATAACTTATCAGAACTTATGTTCTCAGGCTGTCAATTGTGTGAAGCATATCTTACTACACTGTGATCTGTATAAACAAGCCAGGGGTCAATTAATTAAACCCTTATTGGTAAATTTACCTGGAAATTCTGAAACCTTCCATCTCCAGAATATTATAGAAGATAAGACAAATGATATTACCTTGGCCATGGCAAAAAAATTCTTGGATGTATTAAGAATTAGAAATCAACATGCTCTGGATAAAACATAGTGACTGCCTTGGGAAGTTTTCTCTGTATGGTGCTTTCAAAACCACTTTTGTGTGTCTTTGGACCATAATAAGGAATGTATGTGTAAAATTAAAATCTTTCACAACAACAAATATCCTCTGCCACCCTATCCCTAAATTAGGATGCTTTGAGGAATTGACATTGAGGGTGACAAGGAGCTGAATTTGGTGTGACAGCGATATAAACTCATGTTCTGGTGCTAAACATGAATTCCTTATCTGAATATGGGCTAGGCAGAATGCTGAGCTTTAGCTCTGAATTACATGTGGTGAGAGTTCTGTAGAAATCATGTCCTCTTTGCTTACTAGCTTCCTTTGGGACATCTTCCATTGCCTACGCTGCCGCAAGGAGTACTTAATAGAGTAACAGAATCATAGAATTGTGGAGTTAAAATTTACAGCCTGTACATCGTTAAAAGGAAATCTGTTAAAAATGATGTATAGATGATACCTCACACCAACTAACTTGTCAAATATGTATAAAACAGGAAACAAGAATTGCTGGAAGTGTGGGGTGAAAGAAGGTGATTTTTTCCACGTGTGGTGGTCATGTGATAAGGTAAAAACTTTTTGGGAAAGTACAGTATGTACAATGAATTAAAGAAGATCTTTAGGTACACATTTCTTAAAACCAGAGGCATTCTTGTTGGGAATGGTGGGAGAGGATATTGATAAGAAGGATCAGAAATTGTTCCTATATGCAACAACAGCGGCGAGGTTACCACTGGCTCAGGTGTGGAAACAACAGCAAATGCCAACAGTAGAAGAGTGGCAGTACAAGGTCATGGAATATGTGGAAATAGCCAAATTAACGGGGGAAATTCGACAACAGGGCGAGGAAAAATTTCAAAAAGAATGGGAAAATTTATGTTATACATAGGATAAGGTGAAATAGTAAAATCTGTAGAATGGAAATAAACCTCATAATGGGAAATTAAAAGAAACTTTATTGGATGTTAAATGACAATATGAATTAAAATGTAAAATACAATCAAGGCAACTAATTGTATCTGTAAATGAATATAGACAAACAACAAGACGTGTATATACAGAAAGATTTATGCAGGTTTTGGTGTCCTCGGGTGTCTTCCCGTGTAAAAGTTGGGGTGTCTAGGCGACGTTTCGACGAGGTCTCACTCGTCATCTTTATATATAGACACTGTACAGATAAAGTTGAAAGAAGAACAATATACAAAATCAATAAAGACAATGCGAAAAACTTAGAGACAACATAAAAAAGAAGGAAGGAGGGAAATCAACTCTTAGGAGTAAATGTAAACTAATGTGTATATGTAAAGTATGTAATCGTAAAATCAATAAAGATTATCTTAAAAATAAAATAAAATTGTGGAGTTGGAAAGGACCCCTAGGGTCATCTAGTCCAAACCCCTGCCATGACTAAAGCATTCATGGCAGATGACCATCCACTTAGAAACCTCCAGTGAAGGAGAGGCCACCAGCCTTGAAGGGAGTACAGTGGTACCTTGGTTCTCAAACCACTTGGAACCCAAACACTGCAAACCCGGAAGTAAGTGTTCCGGTTTGCAAACTTTTACTGGAAGCCGAACGTGCTTCCGTTTTGAGTGTTACGCTGAGGTCTGTCCTTTTTTTTGCGGCTTTTTTGTTTTGTTTTTTTGACTGTGTGGAACCCAGTTCAGCTACTGATTGATTGATTGATTGATGGTGTGATTGCAGTACATTGATTATTGCTTTCATTTTATGGATCAATGGTCTTGTTAGATAGTAAAATCCATGTTAAATTGCTGTTTTAGGGGTTGTTTGTAAAAGCCTGGGATGGATTACTCCATTCTGCATTACTCTCTATCGGAAAGCGCACCTTGGTTTTGGAACAGACTTCCGGAACGGATTAAGTTTGAGAACCAAGGTAAACATGTTTTTCGCCTGCTCAGCACCTGCTCTCATAAGGTCTCAAAGGAAATCCCCCCCCCCCCAAACTTACAATTATCAGAACCACACTGATCTACTCTTATTTTTTTCCGGAGTCTGAGGGATGCCCTCACACATCATTCAAATATTGCCTTTGGGAACATTACGGTAAACAACACAATCAAGGGGGCCAGGGGTTTATTTATTCCATTGTGCCAGAAAAGTTCAATGTATAAAATATGTTGCATGACACAGAGTCACCGGGACCAGGGCATCTGGCAGGTGAAGAGCGGGGGGAGAGAAATCTGTGTGACTCTTAATAGGAAGCTGCCTTCTAGCTCAATACTGGCAGGCAGTAGCTCCTCAGCCTTACCTGGAACAGTGAGCAGAGACTGAACTTGCCACCTTCCGGTGTGAAACAGATGCTTTACCACTGAGCTATGGCCCTTTGTCGTTAGCCCTGAAGCTGGGAACTGTCTTGCAAGTATTTGGGTTGTCTCCCAACGAACTACTAAGGGAGTTGGGAAGAACGATCACAAGGGAAGTGTAGCAGGCAGACCCAGAATGGCAACACTCCTTCTCTTGCTGCCTCTTGCAATTTGTGGGATTCAGCAGAGGGCAAAATGCCCACTGAATCTGATTTGGGATCAAAACGGCGCACTGAATTTTTACAGGCCAGGAGACCACCTCATTAGTGGAGTCATATCTCCAAGATTCACTGGAGGTCAATATCCCTTCACCTTTTCCAGAACCCCCTTAAGCAGTCTTGAGTCGTAAGTAGTGATGTATTGATTCTGCTTCCTACCAACTCCCTGGCCCCCTGCTTTCTGGTACTCCTGGTAAATTGCTATCCCTTGTTTTTGGGGTTTTATCTTTGTTCCCTTTTTCCTCATGGGCATCATGATTAAGGCAGTATCTCATTCACTGGGATCAAATACAACTGAAAAATCTGGAGTATAGTTTTAAACGAAAGCAACAAACACTCTCTTTTCTTGCAAATTTGTGATATGAAGGTGACTAAAGCTAGGTTGTGTTTTCTTGGAAGGTCTAAACAAGAATGCCCTCATTCATTCATTCATTGAGTGATTGAAAGATTTCTGTATGTCCTTTACATGTTTCAGTGCGTGCGTGCGTGTGTGTGTGTGTGTGTGTGTGTGTGTGTGTTTAATTAAGTAATAAATTGAGTGAGACTCTACAAAGCATAACTTGTTTCCTATAAGGTAGCAAATGCTGTGAGGTGCGCTTGAGTTGTAGCTTTTCTGCAGTAACCAAAATAACATTCATTCCCTTATTTGTCTCCCATGGAACATTGGGGAAGGTTGAATGCTCAGACCATATTCCTAGACATGAAAATTAGATAGCAGGGGGAGAGAACCATTTCCAAGGGGGAGCAACTCATTTCTTTCTCCTCCTGGCACAACAAAATACACGCAATTGCAAAATATAAATGACTACTATGCTTAATGTGTTTTTGAGGTTACCAGCATGAGTTTGACCAACCCTGCAGGAGGCAGTGGAGGACAGAGGTGCCTGGCGTTCTCTGGTCCATGGGGTCACGAAGAGTCGGACACGACTAAACAACTAAACAACAACACACTATGCTTAAGGAAGTGCAGTTCAGCGAGCATGACTCAGAGAACTTTTTATCTAGTGCTCAGCAGAGCCCCATATCCCTAAGACTTCTTTTATTTATTAGTATTATTTATTATTAAATTTATATACTGCCCTTCATCAAAAGATCGCAGGGCAGTTCATCTTGGCTGCCTTAAGGGCTGCTCTTCTCATATGCCCATTACAAACATGCAAACCATTATTTGATAAACAATTTTTGTGAGATACGCAATGCCTAGAGAGGTCATTTGATACAGTGGCAGCTGCTAACCGCTGATCCTGTTGGTAAACAAAAAAGGGCTCATTTCTGGTTTTCCCTCCATCCTTCTCCTTTGCAAAAAAAGTGCTGCAGACATGGGTACTGGTAGACCTATGTCCCACTTTGCCATACTTACTGGTCTCATTTCATATTTGGTTTGGTGTATACGGGGGGAAATGTGACTTTCAATTTCACTGGTCCAGGGATGACTATGCGATGCATTTTATTTGACAGATGGATTAGTGGAAGGGTCTGGCACATTTTTTCCTTCTCACTTACAGTTCAAGAGATCAATCAGGACCCCAGGCTCTTACCCAACATTACCCTGGGCTACAGCATCCATGATACCTTTTTTGATGGAAGAACGACTTCTGATGCCCTGACAGACCTCCTTGCTGGTGGGAAAATCAACATTCCAAACTACAGCTGTGGAAGACAGGGAGAACTGCTGGCGGTTCTTGAAGGTGGCGAATCAGACATCTCCACACACATTGCAAGCATGTTGGGTACCTACAAGATCCCACAGGTAAGAACTGGGTTCATGTCAAGCATGTTAGGATAGTTCCAGTCCACCTTTAGAACAGATGTGTGGATTGCTGTATGTCACATGTCTGTTTACTTCCAGCACAGTCTGCTGGGAACTTCTGTTTTTATATTGCTGTTTGCTTGGACATGAAGGGAAGCAGACATGTTTTTCCGTTGTTCCGTTGTTCCTGAACTATGCTGAATAAACGCCTGTAAATAATGCTTACACATGTCTCTGTCCGCCACTTCCGTTGTGAGAAGTTATTCACTCTGCTGATAAGAGCGTGCTCAGTCTCTAAAGGTTTCTGAGGCTCGAGTTGCTGATTGAGGCTGTTCCGATCACCGGAGTTCACCCAGCTGCCAGCCGGTGGCTGGGTGAATGCATTGATGAATGTTTTACATTTGGCAGAAAAAGACATTCCAGCAGATTTGTTATCTAAACCTGTAAATAGATAGCAACATTTGAATTGAGCAACAGCAAAGGATTCAGGAGTACCCCCAAGCTACAAACCTGCTCCTTCAGAGGAAGTGTAACTCCATCAAGAGCAGGAAGCTGAAAGAGATCATTTCTAGGGTGCGCACTATCCTGCACTATCTCTGCAGCTTTCTTATGGCACCTGGAAACCTAGATTTGATCCAAGGTGGGATGAGTGCACCCAATTATTCTGTTTTTTCTTTCTGGTCCATCTTTCTAAGATGTTTAGAGACTACTGCAGTTAAGGTGTATAGAAATTGTTTTTATTTAAATAATATTTGAGTTTTACCTTAATTAAATTTGTCATCATCTTTCACAAAGAAGTATCAAAGCTTTGTCCTAAGAAACAAAACACCAGTCTGTCTACCTTTCCTTACCAGCTCAGTTATGGCTTTGTTCTTAAGGATAAAGTCCATTCCCCTTTTGTCTATAGAATGGCCCCCAACGAAGAAACTCAGTACCACGGGATGGTCCAACTCCTCCTGTATTTCAAATGGACATGGGTCTGCCTCTTTGCTCCAGACAACGATAATGGAGAAATGTTCCTGAGCACCTTGACCCCTCTGATGACCAGCAATGAGATTTGTGTTGCCTTCTCAAAAAAAGTACTACTACAAACCTGGCTGTGGATACCCCATGAACCACCTGCCACGTGGAGACAAGTCAATGTCTTTGTTTACTATGCAGACTATCAAGATGGACTTTTTATAATCATGGAGGTACAAGCCTTCCTTGAAAGGATACAAACTGGGGGGAAAGTCTGGATAACAACAGCGCTTCCAAATAAAATCTTGACATATGAGACTGGAGCCTTCCGGTATGCCCATGGTTCTTTGTCCTTTGCAATGAAGACCAAAAAAAGGACAAAGTATGACTACTATGAGCCAGTGTATTCTCCTACTTGGTGGAAAGGATTCAATTGTTCATATTCAAAGCATGTATTGTCCGTGAGGGGTTGGGGAAGATGCAGGGAGAGGGAGAATCTGGAGATGCCGCCTCAGGAGATTGAAAGAATCCAGTCCCAAGACAGCTACATCAATTACTGTAGTGTTCAAGCTGTGGCTCAGGCCTTAAAAACAGCATATACATCTGGATCCAAGAAGAGGCAGGTGGTGGGTGGAGGAGACATTGTTGAACCTCCAAGGCTACAGCCATGGCAGGTACACCATTTTCTTTTTGCAAACTATAATTCGTTGTCTAGAATTGACATGATAGCAGTTCCATAAACTGCCTTACACCGAATTAGATCATTCTTCTACCTAGGGAATCTTTCCCAGCACTACTCAGAGATGCTATTGGGAAATGAGGCTAACACCGTCTGCATCCCCGCTGAACCCTTTCCTGCATCCAGAGTCAAGCATAGCATTTTATTTATTGCTATAAATTTATAAGGCACCCTTTAACACATGAGCATGATCCCAGGCCATTTTGCAGGAATGCATAAGAACACTCACTAAATGCTGGCGTTTTCCATGTCATATTAGCTTCATCCTTTCTTGAAAGAAGTGCAGCTCTCTGCAAATACTTCAGATGCTGGACAATACTTGGATGAGAATGGGGCAGTGGCCATTGACTTCGATATTGTGAATTGGGTGCTGTTTCCTAATGATTCTCGTGCTAGAGTGAAAATTGGAAGCATAAAGAGGCAGAAGTCCTCAAATCTGAAGTTCACCATTAACCCAGAAGCAATTGTGTGGCCCAAGCTGCTTAAGAAGGTAGGAGGAATTATGTTATTCCCTATGGCGTCTATTATCGGAAAAAGTCTTCAGATCTAAATGTCACTATCAACCCAGAAGCAATTGCATGGCCCTTCTGCTTTAACAAGGTAGGCAAAATTATTTGTGCCATTTAATTAACCAAGACATAGCTTGTTGAATATTACAATTGGGACTTGTTATTTCTGGTCAGTGACTGAAATAAATCTTTTTATATATATATAAATTTTTATTAAGATTTTCACAAATTTTTAGAATAATACACAGAACATAAAACATAGAAAAACATACAACACGTATAATTTCAGATCTTAATTTCTTATAACTTACTTTCCCAACTTCCTCATGCCTCCCCTTTCTGTATTCTCATGTCTAATTAATTGATCAGCAAATCCTTCCCTTATTTTCAATTTAATTTTGTTAACCCTCATTTTCTTTAATCATAACCATTGTTGCTATTTAACCCCTAACTTTCTCATCCAGCATCAATCTAACATTCGCTAATTTTTGAATATTTCTTTAGATAGTCTTTAAATTTTTTCCAATCCTCTTCCGCCGTTTCTCTTCCCTGGTCTGAAATAAATCAATTCATTCAGGCTGCAATAGATTGCAATGGATTGCTTTAAAGTCATTTAGCGCCAGATGAAAAGAAAAAAATGACCCCCAACCGCCCTGTCCCGCACCATTCTGTATTTTCAGAACAAAGGCAACAACCCTACTGGTGACATATCCCCCAAATCTACCCTGAAGGGTCACATGGGTAGGCAAATTAAGGGCTGGGGGCAAATTAAGGCCCAGGGGACCCTTTTCAATCCAGCCAGCGGATGGTCCAGGAATCAGTGTGCTTTTACATGAGTAGAATGTGTTCTTTTATTTAAAATGCATCTCTGGGTTATTTGTGGGGCATAGGAATTCATTCATTATTATTTTTCAAAATATAGTCCGGGCCCCCACACAAGATCTGAGGGACAGTGGACTGGGCCCCTGCTGAAAAAGTTTGCTGACCCCTGGGTCAGTACAACCTATAGAACAGCTCACAGGAGCAAGAGAGTGGGTATTGCTCCATCTGGTGGGCAGAAATGCTAGTATTGAAGGCACAATCCAAACACTGAGGTGTTGAATCCCTAACTTTAGAGGTAAATATCCCACTGTGCTCTTCTCAAAAGCTGTGACTCCATAGACACAAATGTTCCTAACATTTTCTCCTCGATGCTCCTTCTTCTCCTGTGTGGAGTAGTGGTTAAGAGCGGTAGACTCGTAATCTGGTGAACCGAGTTCGCGTCTCCGCTCCTCCACCTGCAGCTGCTGGGTGACCTTGGGCCAGTCACACCTCTCTGAAGTCTCTCAGCCCCACTCACCTCACAGAGTGTTTGTTGTGGGGGATGAAGGGAAAGGAGAATGTTAGCCGCTTTGAGACTCCTTCGGGTAGTGATAAAGTGGGATATCAAACCCAAACTCTTCTTCTTCTCTTCTTGTTGCAAACCACAGAGCCAGAGGAGAGCTTGTGTGAGTCGAGAGTTTTCTTCTTCTTATGCTTACAATGTGCCATGTTCAAGATGCACAGAGAACTGTCACCCTGGATATGCCAAGAAGGTGCAGGAAGGGAAGCTGCCCTGCTGCTACGATTGTGCTCCCTGCTCCGAAGGGACCATCTCCACTCAGGAAGGTAGGAGAGGACGTCAGAGGAAAGGGCCTTTCCTGGGAGGATGAAGCAAAAAGTTGAGCCAGCCCAAACAAGACATTTGTGGTCCAAACTCTAAAGTGTCTTCAAACTCTGGCTTTGTCATCAAACTACCTATGAGCTGGAGGAGTAGGCACACCAATTTGCCCTCAGCCACAGAGCCCCTTTTCCTTGGTTTTCCTAATGGCTCATCTCCTTTCCTTTGCTCTTCTAATGGTTCATCTCCCAGGCGATTACTTAATGAGGAAAGTAGCCGGCTTTTTAAGATTTTCATACTTGCTGGGTCTGGGGATTAAGTATCTGGCAGCCCCAAACTCATAACATTAAGGTTTAGCCATAATACACTGCAATCTGCCTTTATACGAGGTCATTCCAAAGATATAACTAACCCAGGTGTCTAGAACGTTTTCTTACTGGTGGACCAGATCTTAATTTCCCCAAATCTTGGCAGGCCAGGCCATATTTAGCAGCTGGGTGCTGCTCACAACCTGTCAATCACATGTTGCAATAAAAATGTCAGGTAATTTCCATGCTTTAAAGCCCCAATTGCATTTCAGAGTACAGTGTAGGCTTTGTTGAAAATTATTTGCAAGCAGCCCAGCACTGTTCCACTAACGTCTGATATTTGGGTGCCCAAAATGCAGCACAGTGGTGTTTACAAGGGGTTTTCTGCCACACACTGCGGTTTGTACCTCTGGTTTTTGAGGTTTGAAAGAACAGCAGTGGAAAGGAGGAGAGCAATGCATGCTGCCACCCAGTAATGGAAAATGAGGGAGCAATCTTTGAGCTCCCAATAGTTCCTTTC
The DNA here is from genome assembly GCF_964234715.1 of Podarcis melisellensis. Classification (NCBI taxonomy): domain Eukaryota; kingdom Metazoa; phylum Chordata; class Lepidosauria; order Squamata; family Lacertidae; genus Podarcis; species Podarcis melisellensis. The sequence continues at coordinate 121,348,383 of NC_138529.1, read as the reverse complement.
AAGCCCTACCCTGATGTCAGGTGTAGTGTACATGAGGGTCACTTCCCAAAATTGGATTTGTAGACCAAACGGAGAGTCCAAGTGGGCCACATTTCACCCATGGGCTGGAGGTTGCTCTTCCCTGGCCTACTTTAACAAGAAGAGGCTCTGACACATCTCACAAAGTCTCTTTTGCTCTATGCAGATGCCAATAAATGCACCAAATGCCCAGAATATCAGTATCCAAACAAAGACCGAACTCGATGTGTCCCCAAAGTCACCACCTTCCTCTCCTATGAAGAATCTTTGGGAAGATTCCTGATTTCCTTTGCCCTCTTCTTTTCTTTAACCACAGCCATTGTGTTAGGAATCTTCATTAAATTTCTTGACACGCCTTTAGTCAAAGCCAACAACCGAGACCTCTCCTACATCCTCCTCATCTCCCTTCTGCTCTCCTTTTTGTCCTCTCTTATCTTCATCGGCCAGCCAAGGAAAGTGACCTGCCTTTTCAGACAGATGGCCTTCAGCATCGTATTCTCAGTTGCTGTTTCTTCTGTCTTGGCCAAAACCATCATGGTGGTGTTGGCTTTCCTGGCCTCAAAGCCAGGAAACAGCATGAGGAAATGGCTGGGGAAAAGTTTGGCCAACTCTATTGTCATTTCCTGTTCCAGTCTCCAAGTTGTCATCTGCACCCTATGGCTGGGTCTGTCTCCCCCATTCCCAGAATCCGACATGCACTCCCAACCTGGAGAGATCATCTTGCAATGCAATGAATAATAATAATAATAATAATAATTTATTATTTGTACCCCGCCCATCTGGCTGGGTTTCCCCAGCCACTCTGGGCGGCTTCCAACAGAAATGAAAAATACACTAAAATGTCACATATTAAAAACTTCCCTGAACAGGGCTGCCTTCAGATGTCTTCTGATTGTCAGGTAGTTGTCCATCGCCTTGACATCCGGTGGGAGGGCATTCCACAGGGCGGGCGCCACCACCGAGAAGGCCCTCTGCCTGGTTCCCTGCAACTTGGCCTCTCGCAGGGAGGGAACCGCCAGAAGGCCCTCGGAGCTGGACCTCAGTGTCCGGGCAGAACGATGGGGGAGGAGACGCTCCTTCAGATATACTGGACCGAGGCCATTTAGGGCTTTAAAGGTCAGCACCAACACTTTGAATTGTGCTCGGAAACGTACTGGGAGCCAATGTAGGTCTTTCAAGACCGGTGTTATATGGTCTCGGCGGCCGCTCCCAGTCACCAGTCTAGCTGCCGCATTCTGGATTAGTTGTAGTTTCCGGGTCACCTTCAAAGGTAGCCCCACGTAGAGCGCATTGCAGTAGTCCAAGCGGGAGATAACCAGAGCATGTACCACTCTGGCAAGACAGTCCGCAGGCAGATAGGGTCTCAGCCTACGTACCAGATGGAGCTGGTAAACAGCTGCCCTGGTGAAATATACTCAGAGTCGCAAAGTGATTTCATGCTCTTTATTCAGCTCATAGTGGTGAGGAGGAATGAATGAATGTCCCCTCAGAGTATCTGCTTTATATACATTATTTACACAATGGGCTGCACATGATTGGCTAATTCCGGAATTCTACTGTAAGCCAATCAGGTTGTGGATTCACTTCTATCTGGAGCATGATTGGGTGGTTCCTGCTAACCAATCATACTGCTGCATTGTTCTAGGACCAATCAGACTGCTGCCTTTTGGAGCCTATTGTTCTAGGACCAATCAGACTGCTGCAGTTTGGATCCTATTCGACTCAGTACATAACACCCCTCCCCTCTAAGTTCCAGTCCTGCCCGGGAGGTCGCATTCATAGTCCTCAAGGTACGCCGGCGGCCTACGTGTGCGTTGCGGCCTGTGGTGTTCCCTGGTCCGGGGTTCAGGTTCTGGCTCGTGTTCCATGGATGCTGGCTGTGATGGGGCTGTTTGGTCTGGCGCAACCGGCTCGCTCAGTCGTGGTTCTGGTTCCGGTGTCCTTTCGGCCTCACGGGTCCTCTCTGTATTTACTGATTCTGCCTCTCCTGCTTCCCCCTGCTGCTCTATGGGCCTCACTGCCCCACTGTTCCCTTGGGACTCCTCTGACCTGTCCTCCTCCTCCTGGTTTTCTCCCGGGAATCGTCGCCGTATCTGGTCGCAGTGGCGGCGCCAGCATTGCCCCCCATCTGTTAGCACCTCGTACAACACGGGGCCAGTGACCCTGGTGACTGTGGCGGGTACCTATGCAGGGCCTGCCCCAAAATTCTTTGCGTACACTGGGTCCTGGGCCGTGAAGGTCCGGGGGTTCCTGCCTTCCCCCACCACTACCTCATCCTGACCTCTATCAGGGTGAAGGCGGTCCAATCTGATTGCAAGGCGCCGACCCATTAGTAGTTCAGCGGGGCTCCGGCCAGTCGTTGAGCTGGGGGTGCTGTGCTGTGCTAGAAGGAATGTGGCAAGGCGGTACTCCCAATCCCCTTGCGTCATGCGGCGAAGGGTGTCCTTGGTGGTCCGCACCATGCGTTCTGCTTGGCCATTGGTGGCCGGGTGGAATGGCGCCGAACGGATGTGGCGGATGGCGTTCTGCACTGTGAAGGTTTGAAATTCTCCTGACGTAAATGCAGTCCCGTTGTCTGAGACGAGAGTGTCAGGGAGCCCGTGGGTTGCAAACAGCCGGCGTAGTACCCGGATGGCTGCGGACGTAGAAGTGGACGGTACCAGTGCGACTTCCAGCCATTTGGTGTAGGAGTCCACCACTATGAAGAATGTTTTTCCCTGAAAGGGGCTAGCGAAGTCCACATGCAGGCGTGACCATGGTGCTCGGGCGGACTCCCATGACTGGACTGGGGCCCTTGGGGGATCTGGGCGGGATTCTTGGCAGGCCTGGCAGTGTTTGACCCAGGCCTCTATCTCTCCGTCGATCCCCGGCCACCACACATAACTCCTGGCAAGGGCCTTCATTCTTACTACCCCTGGGTGTGTCTCGTGTAGGGCTGTGAGGACCCTTTTGTGGAGGGGCTGGGGAACAACGACCCTGCTTCCCCATAACAGGCACCCCTTGTGGGCTGACAGTTCATGTTTGCGGGTTGTGTAGCTGGCGAATTCTGGCCCGGGGCTGCTGCTGGGCCATCCCCTCCACACCCAGTCCAGGACCCGGGAGATGACCCTATCTTTCTTGGAATGGTGTGCAACTTCTTGTGCCTGAATGGGGCGGTCGGGAAGCAGCTCCAGGCTCATAACCTCTTGTGCAGGTGCTGGGTCGGGGCCTGTTTCCGGTAGTGGTAGCCTGCTGAGGGCTTCTGCATGGCCCATCGCCTTTCCAGGGCGGTGAATCAGTGCATACTGGTAGCTGGCAAGGAAAATTGACCACCTGAGGACGCGAGGAGACAGCACTTGGGGGGCCTGCTTTTCGGGGGCAAATAAGCCAAGCAACGGCTTGTGGTCAGTCACCACGGTGAAGGGCCGCCCGTACAAGAAATCATGGAATTTTTTTACTCCCTTCACGATTGCCAGACCCTCCTTGTCGATTTGCGAGTAGTTCCGCTCGGTTTCGTTGAGTGTCTGGGAAAAGTATGCTACCGGTACCTCTCTTCCGGGAGTTGGTGTCCCAGGACAGCGCCGATGCCATAGGGCGAGGCGTCGCATGCTAGCACCACCGGCAGCCTCTCGTCAAAGTGTGCCAAGACCGAGTTTGAGAGAAGCAAGTCCTTGACTGCCTGGAATGCGGCCTCCTGGCGCTGGCCCCACACCCAAGGGGCCCGCTTGTCCAGGAGTCTGTGTAGGGGCGCCGCTACCGCCGCCTTGTGGGGAAGGAAGGAATGGTAAAAGTTCAATAGTCCCAAGAAGGCCTGAAGTTCAGTCTTGTTCTTGGGCGCTGGGGCATCACAAATGGCCCGTACCTTGTCCCCAGTCGGGTGGACCCCTTCTGCATCCACCATAAATCCCAGAAAGTCCACTTGAGGCACTCCTAGTAGACATTTTTCCCGCTTCACCTTGAGACCCGCCATCTGGAAACGGTGCAGAACAGTGCGGAGGCGGTCCTCAAACTCCTCTGGTGTGGGCCCGGCAATCAACACATCATCGAAGAAGGGGGTGACGCCAGGAATCCCTTTAAGGAGAGAGTCCATTAGATTCTGGAATATGCCTGGTGCCACGCTGACCCCGAATTGCAGCCGCTTTACCCTGAACGCTCCTCTGTGCGTCACAATCGTCTGTGCCTCTGCTGTGGCCTCATCTACTGGCAGCTGTTGATATGCTTGGGCCAAGTCCAGCTTGCCAAAAATTTTTGACCCAGCCAGGGTGGCAAGGACATGGCTGACCACTGGCACTGGGTATGCATGGGCCGTGAGGGCCTTGTTTATGGTACATTTGTAGTCTGCGCAGATGCGGACCGAACCATTAGGCTTGACGGGTGTGACGATTGGGGTTTCCCAGGGGGCATTAGGCACCGGCTCCAGCACTCCTTGCTCCACGAGTCGGTCCAATTCCTCATCTATACGGGGTTTCAGGGCGAACGGGACCCGGCGGGCCTTGAGCCTGACCGGTCGTACTGCAGGGTTAAGCTGTAGAGCAATGGGGGGGCCCGTATACTGTCCCAATTTCCCATCGAAAACCCCCGGAAATTCCTTGCATATGGCGTCTACATCCACTTGTAAGCTCATGTGGTTCACCCCGGTGATGGCTAGCCCCAGTGGTCCAAACCATGCCAATCCCAGTAAGCTAATGTAGGGGCCCTTGACCACAAGCAAGTCCAGTTGCCGCGTCCGCCCTTGGTATTGCACCCTGAAGGTCCCCACCCCCATTGTGGGGACCTTACGTTTCTGGAAGTCCCGGAGGGTGAATGGGGCCGGTCTGAGTTTGGGACCCCCAGTAGGGCACAGTTTCCTTAAGGTCCTTGCTGAGATTATGGATAGAGTTGAACCCGTGTCAAGCTCCATTCGGCATGGGGCCCCCTCTATCCGTACCTCTACATAAATTTTCTCTACGTTGGGGTGGGGCAACTGGTATACCTGGAAGTCCGTGAGCTCCGTTGAGTTGCCTTGGTGCGTTGGGCCCCGGGACCTGGGGCTCCTGGATTGGTCATCTGATGCCTGGTGTCGGGTGGGCCGAGCCCGACACACCCGGGCGATGTGTCCCAATTTTCTGCACTGCCTGCACTCTGCGTTGCGGAAACGACAGGTCCTCCTCTCGTGACTTTCTCCACAGCTTGCACAGTTCCCTCCTTCTCGTCGAGGCAGCTGTGGTATGTGGGCTGCTTGAGTGCGCTGCTGTACTCGGTGCACCTCCTCCCTGTCGGATCCTGAGTTGTTGGTGAGGTCTTCGTGGTGGACCCTCGGTTGGGACGGCTGGCTCGGCCGTGCCTCTTGCGTCGACCTCTCGGCAGCTTCCGTTGCCAGGGCCTCCTCCAGAGCGACCTGGAAAGTTAGGTTCTTCTTAGCGTAGAGGCGTCGTTGCAGCTTCTCATCCTTCAGGCCACCAACGAGGCGGTCACGAAGCATGTTCTCCAGCTCTGAGAAGTTGCAGAACCGGGCAGCTTGGCGGAGAGAGGTCACAAACCCAGTTATGGTTTCCCCAGGGGCTTGCCGCTTTGCGTAGAAGGCATTTCGACGAGCCACCACTGAGGGCTGTGGCGAAAAGTGCCCCTTCAGCTGTTCCATTATTGTTTTGTATGGAACAGTGGCGACGTCTTCAGGTGCAAGGAGAGCCCGGGCGATTTCAAACGTCTCCTCTCCACAGACGCTGAAGAATATTGCCCTCTTCTTGGCGTCTTCTTCATCGGTGATCCCTTTGGCTTCTAGGAGGAAGGTGAAACGGGAGGCGTACGCTTCCCAGTCTCCAGATGCTGGGTTGAACGGCGAGAAGCTGCTGTCAGTTGCCATTCTGAGTTCCTTGGGTCCCGGAGCTGAAGCCTGGATACACGGTGCGAGGCAGCGGTGCGGCAGGTGGCGGTGCTGCGGTGCTGTGTGTGGCAGTCAGCTCAGCGGGATCCCACCTTCGTCGCCAGTGAAATATACTCAGAGTCGCAAAGTGATTTCATGCTCTTTATTCAGCTCATAGTGGTGAGGAGGAATGAATGAATGTCCCCTCAGAGTATCTGCTTTATATACATTATTTACACAATGGCTGCACATGATTGGCTAATTCCGGAATTCTACTGTAAGCCAATCAGGTTGTGGATTCACTTCTATCTGGAGCATGATTGGGTGGTTCCTGCTAACCAATCATACTGCTGCATTGTTCTAGGACCAATCAGACTGCTGCCTTTTGGAGCCTATTGTTCTAGGACCAATCAGACTGCTGCAGTTTGGATCCTATTCGACTCAGTACATAACACCTGGATACAGATTTGACCTGTGCCTCCATGGACAGCTGTGAGTCCAAAATGACTCCCAGGCTGCGCACCTGGTCCTTCAGGGGCACAGTTACCCCATTCAGGACCAGGGAATCCTCCACACCTGCCCGCCTCCTGTCCCCCAAAAACAGTACTTCTGTCTTGTCAGGATTCAACCTCAATCTGTTAGCCGCCATCCATCCTCCAACCGCTTCCAGACACTCACACAGGACCTTTACTGCCTTCACTGGTTCTGATTTAAAAGAGAGGTAGAGCTGGGTATCATCTGCATACTGATGGACACCCAGCCCAAACCTCCTGATGATCCCTCCCAGTGGCTGCATGTAGATGTTGAAAAGCATGGGGGAGAGGACAGAACCCTGAGGCACCCCACAAGTGAGCGGCCAGGGGTCTGAACACTCATCCCCCACCACCACTTTCTGAACACGGCCCAGGAGGAAGGAGCGGAACCACTGTATGACAGTGCCCCCCGCTCCCAGCCCCTCAAGACGGTCCAGAAGGATGTCATGGTCGATGGTATCAAACGCCGCTGAGAGATCCAGCAGAACTAGGAAACAGCTCTCACCTTTGTCCCTAGCCTGCCAGAGATCATCAACCAGTGCGATCAAGGCAGTTTCAGTCCCATGATGAGGCCTGAATCCCGACTGGAAGGGATCCAAATGGTCCGCTTCTTCCAGGCGTGCCTGGAGTTGTTCAGCAACCACTCGCTCAATCACCTTGCCCAAGAATGGAAGGTTTGAGACTGGGCGATAATTGGCCATCGTGGCCGCATCTAAAGATGGTTTTTTAAGAAGCGGTTTGATAACCGCCTCTTTCAGCGGGTCTGGGAAGGCTCCCTCACGGAGGGAAGCATTCACCACCCCACGAAGCCCATCGCCCAGTCCTTCCCGGCTAGCTTTTATAAGCCAGGATGGGCAAGGATCCAGGAGACAGGTGGTTGGCTTCACTCGTCCAAGCAGCCTGTCCACATCCTCGGAGGTAACAGATTGAAATTGATCCCACACAACTTGACCAGACAGGACTCTAGCACTCTCCCGCCCCGGCCCTGCTCCCACGGTGGAGTCTACTTCTTCCCGAATCTGAGCGATTTTATCTGCAAAAAAATTTGCAAAATCATTGCAGGAGAACATGTGGCCCGTACTGGGCCCCGATGTTACAGGTGGTTCCGCTAAATTGTGAACCACCTGAAAGAGTCTCCTGCTGCTGTTTTCTGCAGATGCAATATTGGCGGTGAAGAAAGTCTTCTTCGCCGTCGCTATCGCCACTTGGTAGGCTCGACGTTGAGCTCTAACCCGTGTCCGGTCAGATTCAGAATGAGTTATCCGCCACCGGCGCTCTAGCCGTCTCAACGATTGTTTCATTGCCCTCAGATCTGTGGAAAACCACGGGGCTCTCCGGGCTTCATGCAATCGGAGAGGGCGCTTCGGAGCCAAACAGTCAATAGCCCTGGTTAACTCCACATTCCAGCGGGCCACCAGGGAATCGGCTGAAAGGCCATCAACATGGGATAAAGCATCCCCTACCACTCTCTGGAAACCATTTGGATCCATTAAGTGGCGGGGGCAGACCATCCGAATCGGTCCCACCTCCCTGCAGAGGGGATGGGTCGCAGAGAAGTCTAGTTGCACCAGGAAGTGGTCTGACCATGGCACTTCTTTCGTTTCACTTTTACTTAGTGTCAGATCACCAACATCCGTAGAGGTAAACACCAGGTCCAAGGCATGTCCGCGGCTATGGGTTGGGCCAGACTTATTCAGGGACAGCCCCATGGAGGCCATGCTTTCCACGAAGTCCCGAGCGGCCCCTTGTAAGGTCGTGTCGGCATGGATGTTAAAATCCCCTAGGACGACCAAGCTAGGTGTCTCCAGGAGAACATCCGCCACGACCTGAAGCAGCTCGGGCAGGGAATCCTTGGTGCAGCGGGGAGGTCGGTACACCAAAAGGAATCCTGTACTGCCCCTATTGCCCAACTTCCAGAACATGCACTCAGAAAACTGGGTCTTCCCAATAGGACGCCTGGTGCAAACTAATGACTTCCTAAAAATCACTGCAACCCCCCCTCCCCGCCCACATGACCTGGGTTGCTGTGCGTAAGAGAAACCTGGTGGACAAGCAGCGGCAAGGACAGGCCCATCTGCTTCATCCAACCAAGTCTCTGTTACACATGCCAGGTCAAGTCCTCCATCCATGATCAAGTCATGGATGGCAGTGGTCTTATGAATCATTGACCTGGCATTGCACAGCAACACTTTCAGGTCATGTGGGTATCCCTTGCTGATTCTAGTATTCATCCGGTCAGAACCAGACCCAGAGGCAGGGATAGTCCTCAGACAACGACTAAACCTGCCTCCTCTGTAATGACATGGTCTGGTCTTAGCGTAACTCCTCCTCCTACCCGTGATCACTGAGATCGGTTGTCCCAGTGCATTCCCCCCTGTGAAACATATCCCAGCCATTTTGTGGGCTGGGGCCCATTCCCCGGCAGCCCTGACCCCTCCCCTTAAGAGCAAAATAACCCATTTAAAAAAAAACAAAAAAACACACACAAATACAACAATACAAACAAAAAACAATAAAAATTACAAAAATTACAAAAACATAAAATCAAACAAATTCCCAGGCCCAATAAACATCCACCGCACCCCCCCACATACAAAAAATTCAAAATAAAATTTTTTTAAAACATTTTAAAAGCACTCTGCAGCCCTCCAGCAGTGACAGCAACTGTTCTAGTGAGGCCCGTCAGGCCCTGCCCCAGGCCAGATGGTGAGTGGCAGGAAGGAGCAGGACCCCATACACTCACACAGGAGAGTCCTCCCGGGCAGCAGAGTCCAGCAGTCCTTTATGAGGCTTCAGGCCCCGCCCCAGGCCAGATGGTGAGTGGCAGGAAGGAGCAGGGCCCTCAGACACTCACATACAGGAGGATCTCCCGCCATGTTTTATTGTGCTCTGGGCTACATGGGCTTCCTGGCTGCTATCTGCTTCATGGTGGCTTTCCTACCCAACCTACCTTACCCAACCTTTATGCTCTCACCTGCTTCAAACTGTGGAACCGGCAATGTTACAAGGGCTACATCATACTCATTCTGCACTTGTAAGTTGTTGATCCTTAAGCGTGGCAACAAATGTACTTTGGAACTCCTTGCCTTTTGATACTTTAACTGAATTCTTTTCAGCACCTGACAAAACCATTTTGGTTTAATGAAGCCTATTGGGATGTTTAGAAATTTGCATGTTCTTTAATCTACATTTAGCATAACTATTTATTTGAACTATACTTCAGATCTTCAAAATATATGTTTGCAGCTTTGTCTTTCATTGAGTTTTAATATTTTAGTTGGTTTTTGTAAGCAACTCAGAGGGTCTATCTATAATAAAGTGCTATATTTGTTGTTGTTTGTTGTTTAGTCGTTTAGTCATGTCCGACTCTTCGTGACCCCATGGACCAGAGCACGCCAGGCACTCCTGTCTTCCACTGCCTCCCGCAGTTTAGTCAAACTCATGCTGGTAGCTTCGAGAACACTATCCAACCATCTCATCCCCTGTCGTCCCCTTCTCCTTGTGCCCTCCATCTTTCCCAACATCAGGGTCTTTTCCAGGGAGTCTTCTCTTCTCATGAGGTGGTCAAAGTATTGGAGTCTCAGCTTCAGGATCTGTCCTTCCAGTGAGCACTCAGGGCTGATTTCCTTAAGAATGGATCGGTTTGATCTTCTTGCAGTCCATGGGACTCTCAAGAGTCTCCTCCAACACCATAATTCAAAAGCATCAATTCTTCGGCGATCAGCCTTCTTTATGGTCCAGCTCTCACTTCCATACATCACCACTGGGAAAACCAAATCTTTAACTATACGGACCTTTATTAGGAAGGTGATGTCTCTGCTTTTTAAGATGCTGTTAGGTTTGTCACTGCTTTTCTCCCAAGAAGCAGGCATCTTTAATTTCGTGGCTGCTGTTAATTTTGTTTAAAATGAAAGGAGAGATTTAGACAAATTCATGGAAGCAGATATGGCTGTTGTCAGCTCCTAGTTCTTATGGATATGTTCTTCCTCTACTGTTGGAGGTAGGATGCCTCTGAGTACTGGATGGGAGAAATCACAAGTATAGAAAGGGCCACTGCTCTCACCTCCTTCTTGTGAGCTTCCCATTGAGGCACCTGGTTGCCTATTATGGAAACAGAATGCTGAACTCTTATGATAGAATACCTGCAACTAGCAAAACTGACTGGAAAAATTAGAGGAGTGTCAAGCCAGAAGGTAAATAGGGAATGGAAAACATACAAAGAATATCTAAAATCCTACTGTACGAACAATAAGATACTTGCAGAAATAGAAATACATAAAATATTATATTGGATTACACACACACACACACACACAAAACAAAATAATATGAATCTGTGCAAAGAATACAGATAAGATAAGTAGTATAATGAGAATTATTGGAGGTTATATATTTTAATCTGTCATGTAAGTGTAATATATCGTATTTGTTTATGTTTGTTTCTTTATCCTTTCTTATTTTATTGTTTTTATTCATTTGTAGTGGTTTTTTTGTTATGTATGTTATGTAATTCATGTATATTTGTTTATGTGAAAATTAATAAAGATTAAAAAAAAAAGGAAACAGAATGCTGGACTTTGTGAGCCTTTGGCCTGATCAATTTTCTCCCTCCACGAACCATGTCAGTACCATATTTACGTGAATCTAATATGTCATCAAATCTCACGTGCACCTCAATTTTCAAAACCTTGAAGCCAAAAAAGCATTTGCTGGCAAATGTAGATTCGCCATCAAATCTAATGTGCACCCTAATTTCACGGCGTAATTTGTCCAAAAAATGTGTGCATTATATTTGAGTAAATGCAGAATCTTGAGTAAACCTTATTTTTCTTCTGCTCCCATAAAGTTCTGGATGTGATTTTTCTTCTTTTTACAATTATAATCATCAGAACCACAATCCCCAGAGTCCATCCTTCAAATTGTTGCCTTTGGTAACAATTATGTAAACATCACAATCCAGGGCAGCAGGAGGTGATTTACTCCACTGTGCCTGAAAAGTTTCATGCATAAAATATCTCGTGTGCTACAAAGTCCTTGGAGCCAAGTTGAAGGAGAAGCAGGTGAAGGAGAAAGATAGGTCTCTGTGAAGCTTAATCAGAAAATAGGAATCTGTGTTCTAGGTTGTGGGGTCTCTTTTCCTGGAGGTTTTTAAGCAGCGTCTGGATGGCCACCTGTCATGGATGCTTTCAGTTGAGATTCCTGCATTGCAGGGGGTTGGACTAGATGACCCTTGGGGTCCCTTCCAACTCTGCAGTTCTTTGGTTCTATGGTTCTATTCCTACCCCACCTAGAGAAGTTAGCAGGGATTGAAACTGACACCTTCTTAGTGCAAAATAGATGCTCTACCTCTGAGCTATGGTCTGTTCCCTTTGGCCCTGAAGCCACACACACCACATTTCTCATGTCACTGCAACCTCTGTCATTCAAGTGTTTGGGGTTTCTTCCGATCTACTGGCTATGGATTTGGGAGGACCAGTCGGGAGGGAAGTGTAGCAGAGAGACCAAGAATGATGATAATGCTGCTCCTGCTGCTGCCTCTTGCAACCTCTGGGATGCAGCAGAAGGCAAAATGCCAGCTGAATCTCATCCAGGATAAAAATCTTGCTGTGAATTATTACCGGCCAGGAGACCACCTCATTGCTGGAGTCATATCTTCAGGATTAATTGGAGGTCAATATCCCTTCTCCTTTTCCAGCACCCCCTTAAGCAGGCTTGAGTCGTAAGTAATGCTGTATTGGTGTATTTCTGCTTCCTACCTACTCTCCAATTCTCCTCTTATATCAGGGTTCATTTCTGGTACCCCTGACAGATCACTATCCCTTGTTTATTGGCTTGTTTCCCTTTAATTCTGAGCACCATGACCACTGAGGAGTTCAAATATTTGGAAAATCTGGGTAGGAGTATAATTTTAAACAAAAGAAACAAGTGCCCTCCTTGCTTTCTGACCTCTGATATGAAACTCTTGGAAGCTAGGATTGGACTTTATTGGACTCTAAACATTAATGGAACAGGTTGCTTCTTAGATTTCTATAAGTCTTTTCATTTGGGGAAAAGCTGTGTTTCAGCATGTTTTACGATGTTATTTAAGTAACAAATTCATTGACGGTACCCTAAACTTTTTAAAATAATAATAATGATGATGATGTAGCAAATACTGTGGGGCATGTTTGAATTGTGGTTTTTCCATAGTGAGTAAAGTGAAATTAATTTTCTCAGTGTATATCATGGACCCTTGGGGAAGGTTGAATGCTCAGTCCATGGTCCTTGGCATGAAAAGTGGAGAGTTTTCCCACTTCCAATCTAAAATAATCTCCTGGAAGTTTATTCACAGAATTAGTGTCCCAGGACTGACTCACTGCTCCTGCTGGGAGATAGAGGAGAGGCTGCTTCACTCATGGAAAAAAGCAAATAATAAGGCAACTCTCCTTCCACTATGAAAGTCAGGCTCCTCCTTTATAACTGGGTACAATGACAGTTGGAGAGAATTGCATGACTCCTTTCCCCCCAGGCACAATGTAATCTATGCAACTGCATATGTCTATGCTTAGGCAGGTGCAAAGGAGCCTGGGGGTTGAATTTGACTTCATGGACTTTTTCCTCAGGTGCTCAGCATAGCCCAGCATCCCTAAAACTCCTTGGATATTGTGAGGATATGCTCTTCCCAGAGCCCCACTACAGACATGTAAATCATCTGGTGACTAATTTTTGTGAGATATATAATGGTCCTTTGATAAATTGACAGCTATCAACCACTGGTTCTGGTGGAGCAGCCAAGGAGGTCTACGGAAAAGGGCTGATTAAGGTTCTGGCAACCTTGAGATTAGGAGTCCCATGCTGTGCCATTGGAGCTGTCCCAGAGCAATGTGACTTTCATTTTCACTGAATTGAGGGTGACAATGTGACACACTTTTTTGCAGTTGGGTGAATGGGAGAGATTGGTACATTCTTTCCTTCCCACTTGCCGTTCAGGAGATAAATCATAATCCCCAGCTCTTAACCAACATCACCCTTGGCTACAGCATCTATGATACTTTTTTTGATGGAAGAACAACTTCTGATGGCTTGACCGACCTCCTTGCGGGTGGAGAAATCAACATTCCAAACTATAGCTGTGGAAGATGGAAAAATCTGCTGGCTATTCTTGAAGGGGGGAAATCCGACATCTCCATGCACATTGCAAACATGCTGGGCATCTACAAAATCCCACAGGTAAGAAGTAGGTTCAAGTCAAACAGACCCAACAGCATGTTATACTTAGGATAATGAAACTGATTTTACTGCTCATGCTGCTTTGTACATCACATCATTGTACAAACACTGCTTTTCATGAAGGGAAAGCGTAGTTAAATGATGGACCTTGCTCCCACAGGAAGCAGTGGTGGCCACCAACTGAGATGGCTTTAAGAAAAGGATCAAATACATTCATGGCGGAAAGGCCCTGATGGCTGTGCTCTGCCTCCACACTTAGAGGCAGTGATTCTTCTTAATACCAGTTTCTGGAAACCACATGAGGAGAGAATGCTCTTATGCTCAAATCATGCTTGTGGGTTTCTGGAGGATATTACTTTCAAGGATCCGTTTCAGTCTGGGTTCAGGTGTAGTGCTGGGACTGAATAGGCCCTGGTCACCCTGATGGATCACATGTATGAAGAGTTGGCTCTCTTGCTGGGATCATCACTTTGTCGTGGTGAGTGGGCTTTCACATTCCCATGACCCTTGTGAGCGAAGCCATCAGGAGTTTCATACTCCCACTAGGGTCACCTAAGGTGGTAAGACAAAATAAAATTTTTTTTCCTTCCAGTAGCACCTTAAAGACCAACTAAGTTAGTTCTTGGTATGAGCTTTCGTGTGCATGCACACTTCTTCAGATTGCACACAAAAGCTCATACCAAGAACTAACTTAGTTGGTCTTTAAGGTGCTACTGGAAGAAAAGAAAAATTATTTTGTTTTGACTATGGCAGACCAACACGGCTACCTATCTGTAACTGGAACTAAGGTGGTAAGGACCTTGGGGAGGAGCTAGACAAAGAATGATCCAAGAAGTTCTTAATGGCAGAGCAGGTCGATGAAATAGCGGAAGAACATTGCCTCAGGAGAGTGAGGAAAATTCTCAGGGATGATTCACGCCCTGGCTGGCATTTCTTGATCTCCTGCCCTCAGGCAGAAGATATAGAAGCATGATTAGTCGCACCAACAGGGTAAAGAACAGCTTCTATCCGTGGGCTGTTAGGCTGCTGAATGAAAAGATGACAACAGGGCAACTGACTTTTGGGTTTGGTGGGTGTGCATCAGCAAACGAGGGCTATTAAGACTAAGAGAGCTGAGTGGGGGGTGCTCGTGTAATCTCACTGTATATAAGTTGTACAAGTGACAATAAAGTATTTCAGTTTCAAAATAACAAGTGGTATGTTACAACGGCTGTGAAGGCGGATGAAGGCTGCAGCAGATAAGAATCTACCGTTCATTGTGACACTAATGTATAGTATGGACATGGTGACCATTGCATTGGAATCCTCAAGTCTTGATTATTGCAATGCAATTTATTTGCACCTAGTCCAGAGGCTCCATTGTGGCTACACCATTGATGGGGACAGACTATTATTAGTAGTGTTAGTATTAATTTTTGTATTGCATCTTTGTAAAATGTTCAGAGGCTATTGCAGTTAAGCAGTATAGAAAATGTTTAAATAAAAATGTTATACTATTCTATTATTTCTAAAATCCTTGAAGTTACTGCTAATTAAATTGATCATCATCTTTCACATAGGAGTACCCAAAGGTTCTTCTGAAGAACAAAAGCTCAGTCTCTTTTCCTTTCCTTAACAGCTCAGTTATGGCTTTGTTCTTCCCGATAAAGCCCAATTTCCTTTTGTTTACCAAATGGCCCCAAACGAAGAAACTCAGTACATGGGGATAGTCCAACTCCTCCTGCTTTTCAGGTGGACATGGATTGGACTCTTTGCTCCAGACAATGATAATGGAGAAATGTTCCTGAGCACCTTGGCACCTCTGATGACCAGCAACGAGATTTGTGTTGCCTTCTCAAAAAAAGTACAACTCCAAACTTGGCTGTGGATACCCCATGAAGCACCTGCCATGTGGAGACAAGTCAATGTCTTTGTTTACTATGCAGACTTTCAAGATGGGCTTTATATAATCATAGAGGTAGAATCCTTCCTTGAAAGGATACAAACTGGGGGGAAAGTCTGGATAACCACAGCTATTCCAAACACAATATTCTTATATGAGACTGAAGCCTTCCGGTATGCCCATGGTTCTTTGTCCTTTGTAATGAAGACCAAAAAAAGGACAAAATATGACTACTATGAGCCAGTGTATTCTACTGCTTGGGGGAAAGGATTCGATTGTTCATATTCAAAGCATGTATTGTCCGTGAGGGATTGGAAAAGATGCAGGGAGAACGAGGATCCAGGGGTGTTGCCCCAGGAGGAGATTGAAAGAATCCAGTCCCAAGACAGCTACATCAATTACTATAGTGTCCACGTCGTGGCTCAGGCCTTAAACAAAGCTTATTTGTCCACATCAAAGCAGATTCCAGTGGTGGGTGGAGGAGACAGGTTGGAACTTCTAAGGCTACAACCATGGCAGGTATGTCCATTCCCTTTTGCAAACTGCAGTTCAGTCCTGTCTACAATGACTAGCAGCAGAAACATAGGAGGCTGCCTTAATAATAAATAATAAATAATAAATTTTATTTATACCCCGCCCTCCCCAGCCAAGGCCGGGCTCAGGGCGGCTAACAACCAATAATAAAAACAAGTTGAATGACTTACTCTAAGTCAGAATGTGCCTCTCTCTCTTGCTTAGTATTGTCTCTTCTTGACTGATGGGCAATGGTCCTCCACTTTTTCTGGATGGTTATCTTTCCCAGCGGTACCTGAAAATCAAATTGGTGGTTGAACCTGGGACCTTTCACATACAAGGCAGATGCTCTAGCAACTGAGCTATGCCCCTTTCCCCAGTATCATGCATTCAGAGTCAAGCATAGCAGGGATGTATGCATGTATGTATGTATGTATGTATGTGTGTGTGTGTTTCTATGTATAATCCACTCTTCATCACATCAGCAGGATCTGAGAGAGATTTTCAGGAATACAGTAGTACCTTGGCTCCCGAACGGCTTAGTTGCCGAACAAATTGGCTCGTGAACGCCACAAACCCAGAAGTAAATGTTCCAGTTTGTGAATGTTTTTCGGAAGCTAAATGTCTGACGCAGCTTCCACCTGAATGCAGGAAGCTCCTGCAGCCAATCGGTAGCCACGCCTTGGTATCTGAACCGTTTCAGGACTCAAACAGACTTCCAGAACGGATTAAGTTTGAGAACCAAGGTACCACTGGTACCCCTGATAGGAGCAGAAAATATGAATGAGTGTTAAAATAATCCAATAGCATTGTTTTCACGTACTGGCAGAAATCCATCAGAGTTTCTGCCATCTAGGGCAAGGGAATACCAGAGTCACAGGAGCAGCACAACAGAAACAGTCCCCAAATCAGTGCAGCTTTGAAAGGGCAAAACGCGTCGAATCTGCATATAATAAGAATATAGGGGCAGATTATTTTTTTCCAGGCTTTAATTAGAAGACCAGCAATAGACCTAACTCCAAAAAACATGAATGAATTACTTTATGGATGCAAACACTACTATTCTAGTATATCTCTATCTCTATCTATCTCTATCTCTATCTCTATCTCTATCTCTATCTCTATCTCTATCTCTATCTCTATCTCTATCTCTATCTCTATCTCTATCTATCTCCTCTATCTCTATCTCTATCATCTCTATCTCTATCTATCTGTATCTGTATCTATCCCCTTGCAAGCTTGCAGTTTGAACTGCACAACTCCAAAACTAAGACAAATGGAAGAAATCTCCAATCAGTGCTTTCCCCCTCTAACTTTCCTTATAATCTCTGACTTGCAGGGTTACCAGCGCCACCGGATAGGCCTCTTTATACAGATTCCTTTAATAAATCCATCTTGATTAATCTTTACATATATTCCAAAACTCTTACTTAACATTTCCTGATATATGTAATAATGATGATTTTGGTCTCCCCTAAATGTTGAAGCAGAATGAGGGGACCTAAAAATAAATCACAGTCTCTATGAGTCCAGATCACAGTTTCCTCTTTCGTCGTAGCTTCATCCATTCTTGAAAGAAGTGCATCTCTATTCTAATACTTCACCTGATGGACAGTACTTGGATGAAAATGGGGCACTGGCCGTTGACTTCGATATCGTGAATTGGGTGCTCTTTCCTAACAACTCTCGGGCTAGAGTGAAAATTGGGAAAATAGAGAGACAGATAGCTTCAAATCAAAAGATCACCATTAACAAGGAAGCAATTGTATGGCCCAAGCTGTTTGAGAAGGTGGCATAATTTTTTGTCATTTTACTATGTGCTAATTGTTAGAATTCCTTCTCCATGATTGCAGTCATGGGATTTTTGTATATGACATGACGGTGTATGTTTTGACGCCACAGAGTGGGAAGTGATGGAGACAGGATGTTTGTGTTACTGTGTTCCGTGAAGTGGTTGTTCTTTTCCTCTTTGCTGTCTGGTGCTAGAGAGAGAGGGGGCCATGTTGCAGTGCTCCGTGTGTGTTTATATGTAAATAAAGTAGATTAGCCAAAATGCTGAGTTGCCGAGGTCTGTTACGCAAGCTGCAAAGACTCTGCGGATCCCTAAGTGTGCCGATGTCTGTTGGCATCGGTCACTGTGATGTTCTGGCTGAAGAAAGCTTTTGAAGCTCCCGAACGATTGACCAGGAGAGAGGGGACATGCCAGTCGGGCATGTGTCTTTGCCAGGGTCCTACTCAAGCATAGGACAAGCTCCTGACACTAATAGCATGTTCAATTGGTGGTGGTGGTGGGGAGGTTATTGGGTTGTTTATGTTTTTATTTTGATTATGATTATGTATTTTTGTGTTTTTATACTGTTATTTTATCCTGTGCACTGCCCTGAGACCCGCAGGTATAAGGTGGTATACAAATTCAGTAAATAATAATAGCAACAAAGCATAATATAGATGAGGCTTTGAGTGTATGCTTACGAACTCTTCCCTGGAACTAAGTACCACTGTGCTTAATGGAGTACAATCTTGAGTAAGACTGTATAAAATGTCGCAGGGAACAGGAGACTTTCCAAAGCAGAGTAGAACAGCTTGCCCCAACTTGGTGCTCTCTCAAATGAAGAGGGGAGGGGAGTGTTTAAGAGAGCCTCCCACACTCGCTTCGTTGCCCAACAGCAATACAACAGCCCTGCAGTGAGGCCAGTGGGTCTTACCCTCTGGTAGTTTTGATAAAGATCAAAAAGTAAAAAGACAAAGGGAAAAAAATAACAAAAATACATAAATAAAAATAAAAATAATTAAAAACACATAAAATTTCCATGGCTTATTTTTCATTAACTTATTTCCCAGACCTCCTCATACCTCCCTTTTTTGTATTCCAATTCGAATTATTAGTTCAGCAAATCCTTATTAATAAATTTTAGCCTATTTCTAAACCCTTCCCCCCCCCCCATATTCTCTTAAAGCATTACAGCTGGAAACCACTTAATTTCTATCCGACATCATTCTAACATTCATTAATTTTGCAGTATTTCTGTAGATAGTCTTTAAATTTCTTCCAATCTTCTTCCGCCGACGGATCACACTGTTATTATGTGTGTGATCTTTCCTGTTGTTTTCAGCTGGCATATAGAAAGGCGGTATACAAATTAAAAGTGAAATGAAATTAATCTTGTTTACCTTGGTTGCTTGTATGCATAGAAAAGTGACAGGGCAGTGCTGAGGGAAAGAATCAGAAAAACCAAAAAGTTTGTCTGCCATGTTGCTCTGAAGAAAAGAAAAGTTATCTCTCCAAAATAGGGCCTGGGGTCAGTTGGGGCCATTGGAAGCAAAGATGCCTTTTTACAGGACCCTTCCAAAACACTTTGATCTGCTTCCAAAGGTACAAATGCTTCTAACACTTTCTCTTCATGTCTAGACCATGCCTCGTGCAAGATGCACACAGAGCTGTCACCCTGGAAATGCCAGGAAGATTCAAGAAGGGAGGCCTCCATGCTGCTATGATTTTGCTCCCTGTTTAGAAGGGACAATCTCCACTCGGGAAGGTAGGACAGGATATCACCCGTCAGCTGATTGGCAGATTACAGCCTGCCTTGCTTAAACTCCATAGTATTCCTTTGAAGCCCCACCCTTACCCACCAGACAATTGACAAAAATGACATCACCAAAGGTGGAGACCAACTGGGCCAAGTTTGACCCAGCAGCTAGAAGTTCCCATCCCTGGTCTACTCTTAACAGAAGCAGCTTTTAAACATCTCACGGAGAAAGTTTCTTTAGTCATGCTCCTCAAGATCCTTTCTTGGTGATAAGGTCAAGGATTGGGACTTCTCTACCAGTGAACATTTGCTTCTTTCCTTGCCAATAAAACAGTGTTGTTTCATGCTCTCTCCCACATGCCCAGCATTCCCCCTCAATTGTAACAGCACTCAGACCATTGTAGGTGACTGATATCAAGATAATGAAGTCTCTTTTCTCATTTTCCTCTATGCAGATGCTGATGAATGCACCAGATGTCCAGAAGATCAACATCCAAACAAGGAGCAGAATCAATGTGTCCTCAAAGCAATAACCTTCCTGTCCTATGAAGAATGTTTGGGAATCCTCCTGACATCCCTTACCCTCTTCTTATCTTTAACAACAGGCATTGTGTTTGGAATTTTCATTAAATACAAGGAAACTCCCATAGTCAAAGCCAACAACAGGGACCTCTCCTACATCCTCCTCATTTCCCTCTTGCTCTCCTTTTTGTCCTCCTTCCTCTTCATTGGCTGGCCAAGGAAAGCAACTTGCCTTTTCCGACAAATTGCATTCAGCATCATCTTCTCAGTTGCTGTCTCTTCAGTCTTAGCAAAAACCATCACAGTGGTTCTGGCCTTCCTGGCCACAAAGCCAGGGAACAGTGTGAGGAGATGGCTGGGGAAGGGTCTTGCAAACTCCATTGTCATTTCCTGCTCCAGTGTCCAAGTTCTCATTTGTACCATCTGGTTGGGCATCTCTCCCCCATTCCCAGAATCTGACATGCTCTCCCAGCCTAGAGAGATTATCCTGCAATGCAGTGAAGGGTCTGTTGCCATGTTTTATGTTGCCCTTGGCTACATGGGCTTCTTGGCTGCCACCTGCTTCACAGTGGCTTTCCTAGCCAGGAAGCTGCCTGGGGCCTTCAATGAAGCCAAGCTGATCACCTTCAGCATGCTGGTCTTCTGCAGTGTTTGGGTGTCCTTTGTTCCCACCTACCTGAGCACCAAGGGGAAATACATGGTAGCCGTGCAGGTCTTCTCTATTCTGGCTTCCAGTGCTGGGCTTCTGGGCTGCATCTTCATCCCAAAGTGCTACATCATTATACTGAGGCCTGATCTGAATATGAAGGAGCACCTGACCACAAAAAATAAGCATGGCTTTTGAATCTTAATGCTAGAATGTCTCACCAGTATCTGGACTGGAACCACAGCATACTTACTAATAACTGGGTTTATTATTTTTCAGAAGGCTCTAGTAGGCGTGTTTTTGTCTCCAGCACCTTCCTCAGACTGCAGTCTGATACTCAACAGGTATTAGGTGATGAACAGATCCAGCAGGGTCCCTGTCAGGGATCCTGCTTCCCTTAGCCTCACTTGTTTCCACACACAAATACGCATACCTATCTTTCTGTCATTAATTCACTGCCACCAATTGCCCCAGAATAGTTCAAAATCTCCTAGTAGTATTTTCATTAGGCCTGGTCATGAGATGGGTTCCACTACCAGCCCTTCCTTCAAGTTTGTGTCCCATTCTTTGGGGAGCACATCACCTCCAAGACTAATATGAGTAATTATTTCACTTAATTCTGCTTGAAGTAGGCAGACCAAGTTTCTTGCTAGATCAAATGTAAACATGAAACAACCACCTGAATCAACATTCTCTGCAATTTAATCTTTATTGATTTTAAATATTGAATCCATTCACCACAAAAATAACCAAAGAAAAAACAAATCACATCATATGCAAAAATAATAATAATGTTACATATAAAATAAAGTTCTTCCATACGTTGAGCCTTCCATCACCCTCAGTATGGGTCCTTGGTTTCCTTGTTGACTGCATATTGTATGGCCTTTAACTTATCATAAATTAGCTATAATCTTTGTAGCATATAACATTGCAGAAGTTAATCAAAGCATGTCAAAGATTTAATATGTGAACAATATTCTTTTAAAGATAATCTGTATATATCCCATTATTTGTTAAACTTTTGGTTTCTCTGGTTTCTGATTTTTTCCTGTAATAATAATAATATTGATTTCCCCCTGTAATAATAATAATAATAATAATAATAATAATAATAATAATAATAATAATTTGTTATTTATACCCCAGCCACTCTGGGCGGCTTTTTTGGCATCTTTGCCAATTCTACATTATCAAATAGTTTTGTCTGCCTCTCCATTTTAGTTGGTATTTTGTCTCCCTTCCAACATTCTCTGGTCTCCCAGCAGCCTATGGTCAGGAATGATGGGAGTTGAAGTTGAGTAATATCTTGAGGGAGCCTGGTTGGGCAAGCTTGTATTGGCGAGCTTTTATGAATGTTTTGCAGATCCTTGAAAAGTTTGCATTACTTGAACTGTGTTCATTTTACAGATTAAATGTGTTTAATGTGCATGTGGATTTTCTCCTTCCTTCCTTTGAGATATTGAATAAGTCAGCCTGTTAAGCATTCAAGTTATTGATTGTTGAAAATTTGAGGACCATAAGTTGCATGATCCCAATTTAAACAATTTAAACTCCTAATAAAATCATCATCGTTGTTGTTGTTGTTGTTGTTGTTGTTGTTTAGTCGTTTAGTCGTGTCTGACTCTTCGTGACCCCATGGACCAGAGCATGCCAGGCACTTCTGTCTTCCACTGCCTCCCGCAGTTTGATCAAACTCATGCTGGTAGCTTCGACAACACTGTCCAACCATTTCATCCTCTGTCATCCCCTTTTCCATCATACCGGAGACTAATATTGACATTTAGCAATAATAACAATTGGAGAGCCCCCTTTAACTTTTTGTGTGGAAGGGGAAATGAATGAACTTGAGTTGTCTGAAGATTGGGGAAATATTGCCTAGTGAACATGGGTACCATCCTGGAGTGAGCACTTCAAATATTCTGAATAACTTTTAAAGATATAATTGATGGACGGAGAATCGGAAGTCCACTCTGTTTCTTTCTCTCTTCCCTCTTTTTTCTTTTTCTTTTGAAATTCTTGTTCTCTTCCAGTTTCTTCTTATTTCTTTTTCTCTGCTTTGCTTTTGCTTATGTTTTGTTTTCTTTTGTTTACGTCCTCTACTCTGGTTTAGTGAGGCACATGAAGATGATGGCTGGCCTGTGTGAAAGACCCTGTGTGACTCCTTTGAGAGAGGGCTTTGTATTTTCGTCTATCTTACTTTTTTCTTTTCTTTTCTTTTCTTTTCTTTTTTTTCTTTTATTTTCCTTGTTTTGTTTTTATTTTTATGTAGATTAGTTTGTTTTTTATACTACAGGCAGCCCCCCATGTATGTGGGGTAACATTCCAAGGCAACACACACATTGGTGTATAACTGAAACACCTAATGTCCGGATTTTCCCAGACATTGCCAGGATTTCAAAGGTGAAATTGACGTCCAGGGGGAATTTCTGAAATGTGGCGTTTTGTCCTGGATCTTAGAGAAGATCATCGAAAAATTGCAGACATCAGGGTGTGCTGGTTTTTATTTTTTGAAACATGGCAAGCCTGGTTAAAAGAATTCTGAGGGGAGTCTCTAAGAGAAACCAATGTGGCTTTCCATTACCCATTTAGATGCCATCTCCTCAGATGTCAAATATGGAGGGAGAAAGAGAGAGAGGGAAAAAGAGAGACTAGATAGATAGATATCATACACACACACGCGCGCGATGTAATAATATATATAACATAATACTACATACTATATATTACATAAAATAATTTATTCTAATATATATATATATATATATATATATATATATATATATATATATATATATATATATTTGCTTTCGTAGATTTTCACGGGTACAGGAATGCAGGTTTTGGTGTCCTCGGGTGTCTTCCCGTGTAAAAGTTGGGGTGTCTAGGCGACGTTTCGACGAGGTCTCACTCGTCATCTTCAGGCTGGTGCTTTCGGCTTCTTGTTACTGGAACAGAGCAGGATCTCAGTGTTTGAGTTCCTATAAATACTGTTGAGGGGGTGTGGTGTATAGCCTCCAATGTTCTGGGCAGAGAGGAAGTTCCCAGGCTAGTGTGCCTTTTCTTCTTTTGTTCCTTAATTACTTGAGGGATATCTTGAGTGATTTCTTGAGTGATATCCTGAGTACCACTTAGGTGGGTCATTAGGTGTGGATTAGTTGCTAAAGTCTTTGTGTCTTGACCTCTTGAACTTTGTGAAGAGTTTTTCTGAGAAGATGGCTGTACTGCACTTAGTTGTGCTCTGGCTTGGCTTCGTGTATAGGGGCGAGCTGTGGTTTTGTGGCCTGTGTCAGCCAGATCTACACCACACCCCCTCAACAGTATTTATAGGAACTCAAACACTGAGATCCTGCTCTGTTCCAGCAACAAGAAGCCGAAAGCACCAGCCTGAAGATGACGAGTGAGACCTCGTCGAAACGTCGCCTAGACACCCCAACTTTTACACGGGAAGACACCCGAGGACACCAAAACCTCCATATATATATATATATATATATATATATGCAAATATAGTCCAGTATTCCTGAGGAATTATTAGTATTATTATTGAAAAACACCCAATATATTACGGCCAAATCCCTGAGCCCATGCATCCCAGTGAGCAATACAAAACATGTGTTTCTTTCCATCAAGCTCCAAAGAGATTCTCCGGAAGTTGAGATTGTTTTTCTCTCCTGGAATTAACAAAATAACAGTCATTCTTGCTGAATCCCAGTGGATTTCCACCCAGAAACTCAGCAACAAAGAAATCCAGAGCAAAACATTATTGTGATAAATACGCCCTGAACTCTTGCAAGGCGGGGGAGTGAGATACCGGACAGACACTCGGACGTGTGGTCATTTCCCCCAATGTTCTGAATCCATGGCTGAGACCTAAGGATTTGGTGGCCCCTTAATTCTGTACAAAGTTCAAGTGGGGCGAGGGTCTCTTTCTGCCGTCCATGATTTGGGTTTTAGTTTTTTTGCTCCTTCCTCAGGCTGCCACCAAGATGTCCCTGAGGACCAAGTGTCTCTTGACCAGGCCTTTTGAACTCCAGGAAGACTATTACAGGCCAGGAGATCTCATTGTGGGGGGACATTTACGCTTCAGCAGTGCCATACACACAAATCAGAAGTTTAATTTGTCACCCCGAAAACGGGACATATACATTTCTAAGTACGTACATGGAAACTCTGGGGAGGGATTTGGGTTGCTCTAATATCATTGTAGACTAGAGGGCTTGTTCCAGGGATCTGCATCCAGGGAGCCAGTGTGGTGTAGTGGTTAAGAGCGGTAAACTCGTAATCTAGTGAACCGGGTTCGCGTCTCTGCTCCTCCACATGCAGCTGCTGGGTGACCTTGGGCCAGTCACACTTCCCTGAAGTCTCTCAGCCCCACTCACCTCACAGAGTGTTTGTTGTGGGGGAGGAAGGGAAAGGAGAATGTTAGCCGCTTTGAGACTCCTTCGGGTAGTGATAAAGCGGGATATCAAATCCAAACTCTTCTTCTTCTTCTGCATTAGCGATATTGCTTGTTTCCCAGAATGAAAAACAAACCATAAAACAAAGCTTTACGGCTTGTCTTCACCAGATAAGAATCTGACCCATTGCTTCTTTCAGAGACTTGCATAGTCTACAAAGACTTCCAGAGACTTATAAGACTTATGTTTATTTGCTTGTATGTTTTCAAGAGAATCCATCAGGAGTGCACGTTTTGTGACTTTCAGAGACTTATAAGATTTCTGTTTATTGGGTCTGCAGAGAGTACATATTTCATATATTTCATATTCTATGTTCCGTATAGATTATATAAAGAGTTTATATTGATTTTGCATTGTTGTACTTGGTCATCGTGTTGCCTTGGATATTACTGAGAATTGTTTGCAACACAGGGGTTTAATTGTTTGGTTACTGAAAGGCACACCATGGCATCTCCAAATAATTGTCCATACGGGCAGGTGCTTCTGTTTATGGTGGTGAAAGTAACCCCAAAGCATCTCCATGAACCATGGTGGGAAGGCTGCTAGGCTCGCCAACAGAAAATATTTATTATTATTATTACTATTATTACTATTTATTCTATGTAAACATACGGGAAAACAATTCTATCTTTTCCTTTCCACTGATCAAAGTGTTGCCCAAGGTTGCCAAGAGCATTCAGAAGTACAGTAAAACAAATTGGCAAACATTAAACTGAACCTGGAGCAGGGCAGATAATTAAAGCAGTCTGCTTCGAATACCAAAATTAAGGGGAAATCTACTTGAACAAAATGAACCTTTGCTGTAATAAAGCAATAAAGGTAAAAGTAAAGGTACCCCTGACTGTTAGGTCCAGTCACGAACGACTCTGGGGTTGCAGCGTTCATCTCGCTTTACTGTCTGAGGGACCCGGCATACAGCTTCTGGGTCATGTGGCCAGCATGACTAAACCACTTCTGGAGAACCAGAGCAGCGCATGGAAACGGCGTTTACCTTCCTGCCGGAGCGGTACCTATTTATCTACTTGCACTTTGCTGTGCTTTTGAACTGCAAGGTGGGCAGTAGCTGGGACCGAACAACGGGAGCTCACCCCATCACGGGGATTAGAACCGCCGACCTTCTGATCGGAAAGCCCTAGGCTCAGTGGTTTAGGAACACCCCTAGACTTGGAAGTACTAAGCGCTAAATGCACACCAGCTCCAAGTGGTTTCCAAATCTCTCCTCCAACTCCTCCCCAGTGCAGCTTAATTGCACTCTTACACAGAAGTCAGGCAGTGGAAAGCCTGCCAAGCTGTGCTGTTCTGCCTGCATGGTCTACACCTGGTGTACATGCCTTTGCCCTCAAAAGCTGCAGCTTACAGGGAGAGGGAGAACGGACCCACCTGAGGCATTGGCACCCTCCTGCATGCACTCTCAAATGCATGTTGTACTGATTGGACAGCTTTAAAGGGAATTGAACAAATTCACGTTCAAGGTCATAAATGGCTGGTAATCATGACGGCTGTGTCCACTACTTCTGGTATCGAAGGCAGAGATTTTAAGGCTGCTGCTTACTTTTCTTCTCCTTTCCTGTTGAGCAACAACAAACAGCCGTTATTTGTTTGGGTTGCTTTTGTTGTAGATAGCAAGCGGGAGAAAGAGGAATGTGATTGTGTGTAAAAGAGATGATTCTGGCTGGTCACTGATTGTAATAATAATAATAATAATAATAATAATAATAATAATAATAATAATAATTTATTTATACCCCACACCATCTGGCTGGGTTTCCCCAACCACTCTGGGCGGATGTAGAAAGAAGAGGCTAGAGAGGTCATAAATTTTGTGTTTTAAAATTTTTATTTTTATATTTCGAAAAAGTTTACAACAAATTACAGTAAATAATCAAATAACTTTGGACTTCTCCTCCACATCTCCATGGTGTCTCCAGCTTCCCAACTAATGCTGCTTATTATAGTTATTCTATACCGGGGTCGGCAAAGTTTACCTCACCTGGGCCAGTTCAGGGGAGATCCCTCCATGGGCTGGACAAAGCCATGCCATTTCTTCTTCCTCTTCGTCAATCTCTCGTAGCCAAGTAAGATTGTCTTCCATAAACATGGTTTTAACAATGAGTCCGTAAGTGACTGTGGAGGCCAATTCTGGGTCCACATGTCCTTCCACAGTTGGGAAACTGGTTTCTGGGCGGGAGTCGATCACTGTGTGGATTTGCCAAGCGTGCCTTCCTCCTAGCACGTTTCTCCCTTGCATCCTGAGTTCGAGTGTCTTCAAAGCCCATGACACCTTTGGTAAAGGCTGTTCTCCAATTGGAGCGCTCGCAGGCCAGTGTTACCTAGTTGTCACTGTTTATACTACATTTTTAAAGATTTGCCTTGAGACAGTCTTTAAACCTCTTTTGTTGACCACCAGCATTACGCTTTCCATTTTTAAGTTCGGAATAGAGTAGTTGCTTTGGAAGACGATCACCAGGCATCCGCACAACATGACCAGTCCAACGACGTTGATGTTGAAGAATGTTGTGTGCATGCCCTTAAACACAAGCATCCTATCAAAGTCGCCAGGCTGCTGCAAAAAAATGAAACTGATCCCACAAAATGTGACTTGATGGAGTTTTGTGGCTGCATCAATCACAGCATCTTGCCATCTGGCATCTAATGAAAGAATAATATGCCTTTTAAAAAAAGTATTTCATTAGAAATGTACTGTGCAATCTTATGCAAGTGATATGGGTAGATTAATTGCCTAAATTCAAGCAGTAAATGGGTGAAAATATTGTTAATTGGATTGAGGCCAATTAGCCACACCTACCTTTCACTCCTCTCGCTCCAGCCAGAAGTCTGCCCTTAATGCTCTGTGTGCAAACATTTTGGGGGATTTTTTGTCCCAACCTTTCCCCACCAAAAAAACCCTCACTCATTAAAGCTGAATTGGGGCAAATGTCAATTTGGGTTTTCTACAGATGAACATTTGCTCCAGTTGATCCTCAAAGAGTTGGTTTTCGTGGGGAAAGATCTAGAGCGTGGATACGGAACTTTAAATTTAATTTAAATTTAATTTAAATTTAATTTAAACCATGTTTCCCTCCGTCTGGAAAGAACGGATGAAGGTAAGTGGGACATGTCCTCTTTCGGGATTTCCTCGCCTCCTCTGACACAACTCTTCTTACAGTCAAGTGCTGAAGACCTACCAGCACATCCTGGCCTTGGCATTCTCTGTCAGTGAGGTCAACAGGGACCCCGTGCTCCTACCCAACACAACACTGGGCTTCCGTATCTATGGTGATAACAGCGATGCAAAGACGACTTATGAGTCCAGCCTGTCTCTGCTCTCCACGAGGGGGGACGTGGCTCCCAACTATCAATGCGACACTCGGGACAAGCTGTTCTCCGTCATCGGGGGTCTCAGCTCCAAATCATCAATGCAGATGGCATACCTCTTTGGCATCTTGAAGATTCCACAGGTAAGAGAATTTGTCTGGGGACCCTCGCAGCGCTGTGGTCTAAACCTCTGAGCCTAGGGCTTGCTGATCAGAAGGTTGGCAGTTCAAATCCCCACGACGGGGTGAGCTCCCGTTGTTCGGTCCCTGTCCCCTGCCAACCTA
This sequence comes from Podarcis melisellensis, assembly GCF_964234715.1. Taxonomy (NCBI): domain Eukaryota; kingdom Metazoa; phylum Chordata; class Lepidosauria; order Squamata; family Lacertidae; genus Podarcis; species Podarcis melisellensis. Next base: position 121,319,653 of record NC_138529.1, on the reverse strand, counting down.
GCAGTTCAAAAGCACAGCAAAGTGCAAGTAGATAAATAGGTACCACTCCTGCGGGAAGGTAAATATATATAGAATATAGATATATATGAATATCTATATTCATATAGTATACAGTATGCTGTCTATTACTGTGCTCTGTATTATGTTCTTAACATGATGCTCCATAAAATATATTATTAATGTGGTACACTGCCCTGTAATCGTTTGATAAACAGCAGTATATAAATCAAACAATTAACAATAATAACAGAAATCAAAAGAAGTGGATTACCAATGTAGGAGCAAATGGTTCATGAAACTGGCAAAATTAGCTGCCAAACTATGAGGGCATAATGACGAAGTGTTTAAGGAAGAAGGGAGACCACTGATTGACAATCTATCAAATTATCACCCATATACGTAGTCACGGGCAGGATTTGAAATATAAGCAGTGGATTACTGAAAGGTTTAATGGTAGTGGGGTTTAGATAATATAAATGTACGCATTATAAAACAGCTAATAAAAAGGAGTAAAAAAAGCAAACATCAGGAAGGGATGGGAAGTCAAGAAGAAACTTTGGATGTTAAAAAAGATAGTATATGATGATAAATTCTTTGAAACATTTCTGGAGACTTAATAAAAATGATATTTGGGGGGACCCCAATAATAACATTACTCCGGTTTTGAGAGAACTGTGCTGGTCGCCTGTTCACATCTAAGTCCAATTCAGTTTGGAGCCTGACCTGGGAAACAAATGCATGAAGGTACTTCAAGTAATTTTATGTCTCTCCTGCACAGCCCTGGAATCCTTGGGAGGAAAAGTGTATTAGAAATATTTCAAAAATTCTAAATAAATAAATAAATTTTGAATAAAGGCTTTCTCTTTCCTTCAGCTTGGTTATGGTTCATTCAGCCCTGTTGAGAGAGAGATGCTTCCTTCCTTCTTCCGAATCGATCCCAACGAAGCGCCGCAGTACGTCGGGTTGGTCCAACTGCTCCTACATTTCCGATGGAACTGGATTGGCCTCATCACTTCCGATGACGACACTGGTGAAAATTTCATCCGGACTCTGATGCCAATGCTCACGAAGAATGATATTTGTGTGTCCTCGGTAGAAATGATAAATGAACGGCTAATGAAGCGATTAGCAACTAATCTTTTTAAGAAATCTCTTATTAAGTGGCAGAGTAAAGCCATGATTATCTCTGTAGACTACAAGGAAGTAGCTGTGCTAATACTTAAACTCGATTTTCTCAGAAGCCATTCCAAGCCCTCACGTGTGAGGGTTTGGATCGTGACAGCCCGCTGGGATTTTGCTGCTCTGGGGGCACAAATACATTGGAAGGAACTGGAATACTTCCACGGTGCTCTGTCCTTCAGAGTCCACACAAGTGATGTCCAGGGGTTTAATAAATTCCTCCTGGCTTTAAATCCAGCCCGGCCCGAGGGGGATGTCTTTCTCCGAAACTGGTGGCAAATGGCGTTTAACTGCTGGTTTCCAATAGCAGGTCAAACGTCTAGCAAGAGAAAGTGTACAGGGAAGGAGAAACTAGAAGACCTGCCACCCTCTGTGTTTGAAACGAGAATGACTGGCCACAGCTATACCATGTACAATGCCATCTACTCCGTGGCACACGCTTTACATGCCATGTACTCATTGAGACCCACTCGTGCCATGATGCGGGAGGGCAAGAAACCTCTGGCTATCCAGCCATGGCAGGTAACATCGTTCTTTAGATGTGTCTCTCTCTTTCCCAAAGTAATGGACCCATTCGTTCTCTAGTGTTTTGTCAGGGGTCGTAATATGGATGGAGACAGATTGGTATTTTAAAACCATCCAAAGATCTCAATTTCTCCTGTTTGATAGCTTCACTCTCTTCCTTTCAAAAATGTTGCAACATTCTATAGTTGTTTCCTGGTGAGGAGAGAGGAGTGGAGGTTTATGAATTCCTGATCTATGATTGCAGTCATGGGATTTTTGTCTTTCACATGACGGTGTATGTTTTGACTACACAGAGTGGGAAGTGACAGAGACAGGATGTTTGTGTTACTGTGTTCCGTGAAGTGGGACTATTGCACTTTGTTCTTTTTCTCTTTGCTGTCAAATGCTAAAGAGAGAGGGAGCCATGCTGCAGTGCTCTGTGTGTGTTTATATATAAATAAAGTAGATTAGCCAAAATGCTGAGTTGCTGAGGTCTGTCACGCGCATGATGCACAAACTCTGTGGATCCCTAAATGTGCTGGTGTCAGTTGGCATCGGTCGCTGTGATGTTCGGGCTGAAGAAAGCTTTTGAAGCTCATGAACGAAAGACCAGGAGGGAGAGAACATGCCAGTTGGGCATGGGTCTCTGCCAGAGTCCTACTCAAGTGTAGGCTGATGTCCTGACAGATAACGCCTGTTATCTTTTCCTTTTCCGGGCTACAACTGCATTCTGCTCCCACCCAAGCATGTGGGTTGTGTTATAGCAAGTAGACACCAGCCATGAAAAGCAACCATTACTTGCACTTTCCAGCTATTTGGGGCTGCTGCTAAAAGTTAATTCCATCCCATGGTTAATTATCTCAATGGATGTAATTCCAAAATCTTGGGTCTGTGTTTAGTTCAAACGTAAGAAGAGCCTGTTGGATTGTGCCAATGGCCCGGTTTACACAACATTATTCTTCAAGTAGGGTCAGGTGGGCTAGATTCAGGGGTCTTCATCTCAGACAAAAGCACATGCAAGTTTGTTGTTGTTTAGTCGTTTAGTCGTGTCCGACTCTTCGTGACCCCATGGACCAGAGCACGCCAGGCACTCCTGTCTTCCACTGCCTCCCGCAGTTGGGTCAGACTCATGTTCGTAGCTTCGAGAGCACTGTCCAACCATCTCGTCCTCTGTCGTCCCCTTCTCCTTGTGCCCTCCATCTTTCCCAACAACAGGGTCTTCTCATGGTCTCTTGCCAAAGTCCCAAGCTCCACCCCTTCCTTTTCCTGTAAAAGGAACTGAGCCAGGATGAGGGAGGTCAAATCAGGGCCTCAATGAATATCTGAACAGGAGGAAGGGACCAGTGATCAGGAGAGTCAGGAGCTGGATTCTGGGAAAGGTACAAACAGGGGTGTCCCAACCACATTTCTGCTTGGCAAAAATAATTATCTTGCCTCTCCTTCCTCCGCACACTATTTTGGGGGTTCTCGTGACCCTTTAGAACAGATTTGGGGAGGGTGCAATGGTGCATGAGGAGGAGAGGGCAAGTCCCGTGGTGCTAGTAGGAATCTTTCCTGTGGCTTCTGCTAGAATGACTTAGTTGAATACGGAGGATACGCCTGTCTCAGGCTCCCTTCATCAGGCAAAATTGTGTCCCTTGAGGAAATGGTCGTAAACTCAACAAAAGACAAAAAAAATATAATATCCCCCTCCCCTCCAAATACCGTTCCAATAGGTGAAGGCTCAGCAGAGTCACTATGTTATCTAAACCTCTCCCCTCCTTTGTTCTTCAGATTCTCTCCTTTTTGAGGAACATCCGATTTAACAACAGTGCTGGAGATGAAGTATCTTTCACGGACAACAGTGTGGTGGGATCTTCTGGCTATGATCTTCTCAACTGGATCTATTTCCAAAATGAGTCAACAGCATTAGTGAAAGTTGGGAGGATGGATCCAGGAGCCCCACGGGGCAAAGACTTCATCATTAACCCAGATACAATTGTGTGGTCTAGCAAGGTGGAGTGAACGTCCCAGACCTTGTGAAAGAATTAGAGCATGATGGACTTGAATGCCCGTCAGCTCCAACCAACATGGCCAATGGTTAGGGATGATGGGAGATGTAATCTGGGAATGTTTTGGTGGGGGTGGGGTGGGGGAAGGCACAGGTTCCCCAACCTTGCTCCATGCAGTGGTTCAAAATAGCTTTGACCCTCTTACCTACATTTATCATCATTTCTAGCATACTAAGAGGGGACCACCTTTGAAGACCTCCAAGTCCTGCTTAAAACACTTCTATCCATGCAGAAAACCTTTCATTATATCTGCCTTTCTTAGACCCCACCTTCTGCAAGCTGTGCAAAGATCTGCTCTCCAGGGCAAAGGAGAAAAATTCCAGAAGGGAAGCCGGTTTGCTGTAATGTGTGCATTCGCTGTCCAGAAGGGACTTTTTCTAACCAGACAGGTAGTTCCAACCCTGAACCCTATTCTACAGTGCAGACGTTGAGTGTCCAGGTAGAGTTAAGGTAGGGTTACCTGACGTCCCCGGTTCCCGGGGACAGTCCCCGGATTTCCAAATCTGTCCCCGGACAAATTCCATCCCCGGAATGTCCCCAGATTTGCAAATCTGTGCCCAGGAAACAGGGCAGTGGCAGCCTCAGCAGCCCAGAGCCAGCCTGGTAGCAAGTTGGCTCTGGCTGGTTTCAGGAGCTGCTTGCTGCTCGCTGGTGTGGCACCCGCCATTTTTCCTTGCCGGAAGTCCCCATATGATGTGTCTTGTGCGCAACACATCATATGGGGACTTCCGGTGAGGAAAAATGGCAGGCACCACGGCAGCGAGCAGCTCCTGAAGCCAGCCAGAGCCAACTGCACTACCAGGCTGGCTCCGGGCTGCTGACTGCCACTTCTGCCGCCACTGCCGAAGGGGAACCGGGGACGTCCGGCAGTACAGAACTCCTGCCCCCTTCCCCCTTTGTTTTCACTGATTGGGGGAGGCTTGGGAGTTGCAGGCAGCCAGTTTTTTTAAAAGCTCTGCACATTTATGTTTCACAGAATGTGAAAGAAGGGCTTTGGACCTTGCCTGGCAGAGAAACCGAACGCCTTGCGCTCCTTTGCCTCACCACCCCCACTACTGACTCCCTGTTGCTACTCAGCTTTAAAAAAAATCTGGTAACCATAATAGGCTAGTGCAGACTTCTTCCTGCCCTGCTGGCCTCCACATCCCCCTGAATTTCGCTAGAAGAACTTTCAAAACGTATTCCAGAATTGCAACGTGTAGGATTTGCTATAGTTCTAAGTAACTTTGCAGTTCTAAGTTTCTTTGCAGCTTGCTTCCCTGTCTCAAAAAATGTGTTTTGTAACTTTTAAGATTCTGATCTTTTGCAATAAAAGGTCAAAAGAGAGCAGAATCCCAGAGATTTTGAGCAATAAGATGGAGAATAGGGCAGGCCAACACACAAGAATATTTATAACGAGGGTCTACACCTCTGATTTCTTCTCCTGCCATCCCCACCGACCATGTGCACCAGCCTGGTGTGTGTGTGTGTGTGTGTAAATAAAGCTATATTAGAGATACTCAAATAGTGCTTGCTAATTCCAGATGCTGCTAACTGTGCCCAGTGCCCAGAAGATCAATACCCAAGCAAGGACCAAGACCAGTGTATTGCCAAGAAAATCAACTTCCTTTCGTATCACGAGGCTTTGGGATTTCTTTTAGCTTCTCTGGCTCTTTTCCTCTCTCTAATCACCTCTCTAATCCTGGTAACCTTCATTAAAAACAAGGACACCCCAATCGTCAGAGCCAATAACCGCAACCTCACTTACATCCTCCTTGTCTCCCTCCTGCTCTGCTTCCTCTGCTCCTTCCTCTTCATTGGTCGACCCAAAAAAGTCACCTGTCTTCTCCGGCAAATGGCTTTTGGAATCACCTTCTCTGTTGCCATTTCTTCCATTTTGGCAAAAACCGTCACGGTAGTTCTGGCCTTCATGGCCTCCAAGCCAGGAAACGTGGCCAGGAAACTCTTGAAGACACAATTAGCAAGCACCATTGTCCTGGTCTGTTCCCTCATTCAAGCAGTTGTCTGTGCCATCTGGCTGGCAACCTCTCCCCCGTTCCCAAACCTGGATTTCTACTCCATGGCTGTGGAGGTTGTGGTGGAATGCAATGAAGGCTCCGTCACCATGTTTTACTCTGTCCTGAGTTACATGGGTTTCCTGGCCGTCATCAGCTTCATGGTAGCCTTCCCAGCTAGGAAGTTGCCTGACAGTTTTAACGAAGCCAAATTTATCACCTTCAGCATGCTGGTCTTCTGCAGTGTTTGGGTGTCCTTTGTGCCCACCTACCTGAGCACCAAAGGGAAGTTCATGGTGGCCGTGGAGATCTTTTCCATCTTGGCCTCTGGTGCTGGTCTCTTGGGTTGCATCTTTCTCCCCAAATGCTACATTATTCTCCTGAGACCCAACCTCAACAGCAGAGAGCATCTAATAAGAAAGAAATATTAAGGAGCTTAAGAAACTAAACAACTCATAACTTCATATACAAAGAAGCTGGTTGAATTATTCTTTAGCTAATGTGATCAGGTTTAACTACCAGACTTTTACAAGACATCTGAAGGCAGCTCTGTTTAGGGAAGCTTTTAATGTTTAATAGCCTATTGTCTTTTAATATTCTGTTGAAAGCCACCTAGAGTGGCTGGGGAAACCCAGCCAGATGGGTGGGGTATAAATAAATTATTATTATTATTATTATTATTACTATTATTATTATTATTCCTGAAAAATCTTGCAAATCTTGTGTATCTTTTCTGATTCTTTTTGTTTTGTTCATTCAATAAACATAGTGAAAGAAAGAAAATTGGTTTTGTAGCCCTATATATGTTTTGAACTCAAGATGAATCAGCAGAATTCTGAACCGTCTGACCTTCTTGCAGCCCATGGGACTCTCAAGAGTCTCCTCCAGCACCATAATTCAAAAGCATCAATTCTTCGGCGATCCGCCTTCTTTATGGTCCAGCTCTCACTTCCATACATCACTACTGGGAAAACCATAGCTTTAACTATACGGACCTATGTTGGCAAGGTGATGTCTCTGCTTTTTAAGATGCTGTCTAGGTTTGCAGCCCTTAGTTCAAAAACCCCCTACAGGTGACAGCATATTTCTTTTTTAAATTTCTATACCAGTTTATATTTTTAATAAAAATCTCAAAGCGGTTTACAGCATATTAAAACAATATAACAACAGCCAGGCGATGGTTCTCTGGCCTCATGAGGAGCTTTTTCAGTAGGGCTGGTGAGTCTGGGCCTCGCCCCCTAGGCATACTGGGGAAAAGGAGGGAGGGGGAAAGTGAAAGTGAAGAGGGGTGACTCAACTGTTTTTCCATCTGTCCTGCCCACTGCTAGCTTCAGCCCACATCCACCACCCAAGGCGTACCTAGACTCCCTTGCACCCTTGCCAAAGAGATGTATTGGCACCCCCCGTCCCTTGCACCCTTGGGAGAGGAGCCTGTGTGCCTTACCTGGCCAACCAGAGAAGCAGAGATGCACCTGGGGATCACACAAGCACCAGGCTGCTCCAAGCCAGAGTGGAGAGACATGATTTTTGCACCCTCTAGAGCCTATGCCCTTGTCAAGGGCCAACATGGCCAATCCCAAGGTATGCCCCTTCCCATCACTGCCTAGAGACTCGGCAACCTCCTTGTTCTCCCCAGACATCTCAGATACTTCTCTGATCCCCAGTTCAGGCCTGGGTTGAGAGGAAGAGAGAACTGTGCTGAACCAAAGGTGAATTGTTCTGGAAGCTCTGCAAACACCATATTGGTACTCAAGATAACCCAAACCCCCGCCAATTAATTGGTAGTGGTTATAGCACTGAGCTCATATGTGTTTATAGTCACTTGCTTTGAAGCATACTAATTGTCTTGCTTTCATGTCACCGTTATCTGAGGGTTTGGGGTGCTGAGCTCTGAGACCGAAAGGGAAACTGTAATGTTTGGGTGTTTGCCACCTCCTGGTCAGTGGGCTGGTGTATGCTGCTTTGACCTTTAGCTTGGGTGTGCATCTTCTTGCTTGCGGTGTCCATTCCACACAAGTGAGTAAAGGCACTGGAACTGATCACTCTGGAGTTTTTGACATCCTTCTTTGGAATTCCTGCATCTCACGACTCACGCAGGCTATCCTCTGGCTCTGCGGTTTGCAACAAGAGCAAGAAAGTGTGGTCCGTTCACCTCTGGCTCTGCCACTGGCCACGACTGACTCCAGCATGGCTTAGAGCTGACAGGTGGAGCATCCCCAAAGGGAATGGAGCTCTCTGCCAGAAAACCGGTTCCCCATCATGGGATATGTAGGAGACAATTCCATTGGGGGTTCATTACTAAGGTTCGCACCAAATTCCCACTGGTCAGACTTTATTCAGTAATGCATTACATACCATAGTACAAGATAGTCTGTGGTTGCATATCTGTTAACACAGACCCTATATAGAATATATGTGCCATCTTCTGCCACCTTCTTTATCCCTAGAAAAATGCAACCTGTGCTGCTGATAGAAGTAGTATGACTCATACAACACGTTGACGAATAATATACACACAATAATTACCAAAATAATTATACATTCTTTATCAATCTTTTGAGAAAAATACAAAGTATTGTGCAAAGCCACAGAAACTTGCAAACTACCCAGTCTAAGATGAACTTATAATGTCTTATTTCAATAGATTTTTCAAATGCTTAACTCAGTCTTTTGTTTTCTTTATCTTTTTAGGTAAGTTCATGAAGATACCAACAAAAGGTAAGTTTGGTGTTGTTCACAATACCGAGAGATGCTAGTGAAAGCTGAGGCCATAAAGAAAGAGGAACAACAGTAGAAAGGATGGACCCAGATCTATACACACACAAGATGAAAACGAAGAGAATTAGTATAGAAACAAGAAGTAAGGATTTCTGAGTCGCACACCTTCTGTTATCCCAGCACCTCACCATCTTTTCACCCAGCCACAGTCCTTGAAAACAGTTACTCAATCCGAGATTTTCTTACAGCATTGTGAAATCAATAAAGAATTCCTCAGTTACCACCCTCAGAATATTCCCTTTTCCAGATCCCTTCACAAGGGCCTCTCCATCTCCCTCTCCTCTTTGCCAGGGGTCAAATGTGTATCTCTCTTGGCCCACTTGCGGGGGTTTGTGAGCTAGACAGTGTATCCTCGGCCTTGCCTTCCACCATGCAGCCTTCTTCCCCAGCTGCTATTTGCAGATTAAATATCTATCCATGTATTTATTTAAAAGTTGTCCCCTGCCTTACATGTGTCAGAGGGCCTGCCAGGTGTGCTCTGGGCTAGATTCCCCACTGTTGGGCCCAAAACTGTTCTGCCATGTTAAAAAAAGAAGAAGTCAGGAGAGAGCTATGGTCAGCCCAGACAAAGGGTGAGAAAATCCCTCCACTCCTCAAACAGCAGCGGCAACTCCAGCCAGAGTCAAAAAGAGCTCAGGCTGGAGACAGAAAGAAAGAGGAACAGTAGTGGAAAGGATGGACCCAGATCTATACACACACAAGATGAAAACAAAGAGAATTAGTATAGAAACAAGAAGTAAGGATTTAAGGCGGAGAGGCAAGGAGCTGGGAGACCTCATTTGTTTCTGCTTTTGCTGTATCAGGGAATAAGATATTGTTAAGTATACGAGCTGGAATTGAAAACTAGACAGCTGAGGGAGAAGGGGAAAGAGAGGAGATGAAATTAAATTGTAAAATGTGAAAATTAAGATTGATATAAGGTTTGAAATGTTGGTTGGAATATAAATTTGTAATATAAAGCAGTAAATGGGGGAACGTAGGACACATCTAGGAAGAAAAGTGGGAAGTCAGCTTATTTGGAGGAAATGTATTAAATCTGATGTAATTTGGTATTGATTGGTTAAAATTAGGAAAACTAATTTGGCAAAAAGAGAGAGAGATAGACAACATGTTTTACGGTAGCTGACAGTGGCTTTGACACTACAGAGAGAGCACTTCTCATATCATAGGCTTGGGTCTTTGAACAGGGTGAAGAGAGAGGGATATGGTTGTGCAGGATGGAACGTTCAGCATAACACACTCTTGAATTCAACCAACATGTAAATCACCAAGACAAAAGGTCTGTGGCCATTGCAAGTGTTGTGATGCCATTTTCATACAGGAACTATCACATACCATCTTTTGATTTGATTTTTAGCTGTAGATGCTCCTTTGTGTTCAGATCAGGTCTCAGCACAATAATGTAGCATTTGGGAATAAAGATGCAGCCCAGAAGCCCAGCACTGGAGGCCAAGATAGAGAAGACCTGCACAGCTACCATGTATTTCCCCTTGGTGCTCAGGTAGGTGGGCACAAAGGACACCCAAACACTGCAGAAGACCAGCATGCTGAAGGTGATCAGCTTGGCTTCATTGAAGGCCCCAGGCAGCTTCCTGGCTAGGAAAGCCACCGTGAAGCAGATGGCAGCCAGGAAGCCCATGTAGCCAAGGGCAACATAAAACATGGCAACAGATCCTTCGTTGCATTGCAGGATGATCTCTCCAGGCTGGGAGCGCATGTCAGAGTCTGGGAATGGGGGAGAGGTCCCCAGCCACAGGGTGCAGATGAGAACTTGGAAACTGGAACACGAAATGACAATGTAATTGGCCAAACTCTTCCCCAGCCATGTCCTCACCTTGTTCCCTGGCTTTGTGGCCTGGAAGGCCAGCACCACAGTGATGGTTTTTGCCAAGACAGAAGAGACAGCAACCGAGAAGATTATGCTAAAGGCTGTTTGTTGGAAGAGGCAGATCCCTCCCCTTGGCTTTCCAATGAAGAGGAAGGAGGACAAAAAGGAGAGCAGTAGGGAGATGAGGAGGATGTAGGAGAGGTCCCGGTTGTTGGCTTTGACAATGGGAGTTTCTGTGTATTTCATTAGGGTTCCTAACACAAGGCCTGTGGTTAAGGACATGAAGAGGGCAAACGAAGCCAGGAGGATCCCCAAAGGTTCTTCATAGGCAAGGAAGGTGATAATCTTGGGGACACATTGATCTCGGTCCTTGTTTGGATGTTGATCTTCTGGGCATTTGATGCAACGGTTTGCATCTGCAAAGAACAGAATTATTGTTGTTGCTGTTTTTGTTGTTCTACCATTCACACTACATTCCCAGGGCAGCTTACAAAAACCAGAACAAAATATAAAAAAACAGTTTAAAACAAATCTAAATTTATCTATACATCATTATTGTAATGTTTTACAGTTGCTATGGCCATTGGCTAATGCAAATAAAGTTTTATCTGATCTTTATACATCAGTAGTGATGAAAGTACACCCAGATGGTGCACATAATTATCTCATCTGGAAGAGCATTCCACATAGTAGGCACCACAGTGTAGAAACAGCCACCTTTGCCTGTCAGAATAATCCTTGCAGGTTGTTTAGTGTGCGAAAAATGGAGTGGTCTATCATCAGTCAGTCATCCCTGCTTCAGACTTGGCAGGATTTTATTGATTTATGCATTTATCTACTCTTTTTTCATGCAGTTTTTTACAAGAAGCAACACCCCGTTCTAGTGCTAATTTAAAATACGCAACAATAACGAAATACATGAAACTTAGGCCAAAACTTTGGTCTCCTGAGTCAAAGATCAACACCTGAGTGACATGTCAGAAGGGATTGGTTGCCCAAAACCAGAGAGCAGTCACCAACATTTCTAATGTGAGTTCTGAGGATTTCCCCCCATGCTGTGTAGGCTTGCTTCCAGATGTCATGGAATTTGACTCTAAGAAAGAAAGTATCTATGTACACATAAGGAAATGCAGAGGAGTGCTCTAACAAGGCACAATTTGTGCATGAACTATAATCACATAGCATTGGGCAGTTATAAATTTCACTTTAAAAATGTCTTTGATATCTGTGTCAGCTTCCCCAAGGATGTCCCTTTCCTAGATGGTTACCCACCTTCCTGCATGGAGATGGTCCCTTCTGAACAGGGAATGCAGTCATAGCAGCAGAGTGGTTTTCCTTCCTGAACCACCTTGATGAATCCGGGATGGCAACTTTCCACACACTTGGAAGAAGGCAAGGTCTAAGCATAAAGAGAAAGACCATTAAGGAAATTGCAGAAGGCCTAACTGGTTTCCTGGTGGATTTCAGAAAATGCAACCAGTCAGGATATTGCTGGAAACCTCACTGTACTAGAGATATGAGGGTGTTCTTACACTCTAAATTTGGCCACCTCATTTAGTAACTAAAATTATCTACGCCCTTTAAATTTGCCTTTCCTTCCCAATAGCTGGACCCTCCATTTACACAGCTTCTCAGGGGACCACCATAAGATCTTGAAGAAATGTTGGACCTTGGACATGGCATGCATTTGAAGGCAGCTCCACACAGAGCCTGAAACCCTTATTGGAACTTATGGGATAGGGAACCCAATTAAATGAAAGAGATGATCTCCCCCACCTGATTGAGCCATTTGGGCCACACAATGGCATCCTCATTGATGGTGAGCTGCAGGTTTGGGGAGCCGTGTCTGTCGAGACTCCCAAACTTCACCCTTAGGATGGACTGATTGGGAAACTTCACCCAGTTCACAACGTTCAAGTCAGCTGCCAGCTCCCCGTTCTCATCCAAGTATACTCCGTCCATGGAAGAATTGTAAAACTGTGAGTATCTCAGGAAAGGGTGGAGCTAAAATTAAAACAGCAACATTTAGAATATGGGAAACTTCGTTACTATCCAGTTCAGCCCATTTCGTGCTTAGAACTCCTCCGACTCAGAGTTGGAGTCTTTCTAAACATTGAAGGTTTGTCCATAGTGGAGTCTACTGTGCATTCCCATGTTGTTTGCATTCAAACTTAATCTGCATAGTCCACCCACAAACAACACCAAACCTAATGTTTATCCACTGTAAATTTGGGGATATGGGGATAATCAGATAAGCTGGGGGGAAATCAGGCTTCAAAGAGCTCCACACAGGGTCATTTGTTTTGGTGTTCTGTTACTCTCCTTTGCACACCCACTATTTTCCTCAGTACTTTCAGCTATTTTCTTCCTCCTGTTTCCAGTATGCTTCTGAACGGTGATAGATTCTTTTGATCCTTCAGCTGTACTGAAAACCAGAGAACTGCACCAAGCAAACCACATTCAAATTTCTACACCAGAAGTTGTGCCCCAGGCTGAAAAGTGTGTGCTTAGGAATCACAATTGCTTTCATTTCTTTTCCCACCATGCTTTTAACTATTTCCAGTGTTCTTTTGAACAGAGGTATTTAGACTGCATGGGACGCGGGTGGCGCTGTGGGTTAAAGCCTCAGCGCCTAGGGCTTGCCGATCGAAAGGTCGGCGGTTCGAATCCCCGCGGCGGGGTGCGCTCCCGTTGTTCGGTCCCAGCGCCTGCCAACCTAGCAGTTCGAAAACACCCCCGGGTGCAAGTAGATAAATAGGGACCGCTTTATAGAGGGAAGGTAAACGGCGTTTCCGTGTGCAGCTCTGGCTAGCGTGCCCTAGTCGCAGATTCATGCCAAGGACTGGAGATCGCCCGGCACACTGGCCGGTGGATTGGAGCCAGCTGGGGCCCTGCCAATTGCCCCCGTTTCCTTGGTTGCATGCATACACACTTAGTAAGGCTCCCGTACACACACACACACACACACACACCCTTGGAGAAAGGCTGGGGCTTAGTTTGCCCAGGCCAGTGCCAATGGAGCACCCAAGTGAGAAGGGAGGGAGGATTAGGAAGAGCCTGCACAAGACCATCTTCCCTGCAGAAAGGAACTCAATGCAGGAGGTAGGACGACTTACTCCTAATGGGCCACGGTAGAAGGAGTTGTGCTAAAGATGGTGGGTGTGACCAGAGGGTCTGTGACCTCTAAGGAGGCATGAAGAAGGACCATTATTCTAATGAATACCTGCCATGGCTGCAGCCTTTGAACTTCCATACGGTCCGTCACCTTCTGTTTATATCTAGATGAATAAGCAGCATTTAAGGCATGTGCCACAGCTTGGACAGTGTCGTAGATCCTGTAGCTGTCTAGAGAGAGGATTCCTTCCAAATCGTCTTGAGTCAGCACCTCCAGTTTCTCTCTCTCTCTGCATCTTGTCCGGCCTTTCACTGAGAATGCATCCTTTGAATAGGAGCAATTAAAAGCTTCCTCACAAAACTTCTTAATGGCAGAGGAAAAGGGCAGAAAATCATCATATTTTGCCCTTTTATTTGTCTCCAAAAGGAAAGAGTAAATGCTGTGGATGTGTTGGAAAGATAAGTCAGAGTACGCTACATCCAAGTAAATGTCCCACATTGCTGTTGTGATCCACACGTTCCCTACAATGGGCTTCACCACCTTGTCAAAGAAACCTTGTATAAGTGATATTCCCTCTAAGACATAAGATTTTTCTACATAATAAACAAATACATGAACTTGTATCCACTGGAGGAATGGAAGATGATGGATCTTCTCTTTCAGTGTATTAAGTTGTGGGAAGATTTGTGAGATGACAACACAAACACCGCTTTTGATGAGCACCGGCTTCAAGGTCTTCATGAACCTCTCTCCATTGTCGGTGTCTGGTGCAATGAGACCAATGAGCGTCCATCGGAAGTGCTGGAGCAGCTTGACAATCCCTGGGTACAGGGCTTCTTCTTTGGGGACCATCCGGTAGAAAAAAGGGAACTGCCTCTTATCATTCAGAACATGAGAAACAAAGGCATAACTGACCTGGAAAGGGAAGGAAGATCAGTGGGTGGTTTGTATTTGTTTTTTTTTGTTGCCAACAAATGTATGGCAGTTGTGGAAAAAGCAATTTCCATGCTGAGGAGATCGAAAATAAAAATTTCTATTATCTGCATTCATATTAATGTATCCATTAATTTCCTCAATATTTTTTGATTCCTATACATAATAAACAGTATCTTCTGAAAGATATTCATTTTCTGAATGGTTTCCACCCACAATTGTTTGTGCCCGGTGATTTTATTCTGTGCCCTGGTGTTCCAGATCGTCCTCATGTTGGTGAAGATGATATTTGTTGACACTACACAGAACTTACAGTTCCGCAATAAATTTCTGCATGGAAGAATCCTTTGTCTTGGGGTGGATCAACACACATGAAAAAAATACGCTATAAATAGGTCAGAAATTAGATCGTTATAACAAAAGGGGGAAAACCCTATGGAAAATCACGTAGAAAAATGTTCTGCTCTCTGGCGCCATCTTCTGTTGCATGTTTATAACACATTCAAATCGTTATTTTTTTACTAATGTAGCTGAGTCCCATTGCTTTGAATCCCTGAAAAAAACATTTGAGTAGAAATGGCTATGTGAGGAAAGAAAGGGTGATTGTCCACCAGAAGCAGTTAAAACTCTCTCAGGTCTGTGCAATACTCATTTTAAAATGAATGCCTGTCTCCAGTTCCACTTAATATCCACCCCACTCAGTTTTTGGATTCTCTGGAAAGATGGCAAAGGGGAATTAGGCTCAGGCTGGAGAAAGTTCCCCTCTCTCCATCCCCACCTGTGGGATTTTATAGATGCCCAACAAGCTTGAAATCTGGATGGAGTTTTGGGAATCAGCCCCTTCAAGGATAACCAGAATGTCATTTTGTCTTCCACAGTTGTAGTTGGGAACGTTCACCTGCCCTGTAGAAAGCAGGTCTAACATAGTATCATACGTCACCCTGCTGTTATAAAAGTTCTCATAGAAGCTGTAGCCAAGGGTGATGTTTCGTAAAAGCTTTGGATTCTGGTTGATATCCTGAACAGCAAACAAGAAGGAGAGGATCTGCCAGTATCTTGTCTTTAATTTCCTGCAAATATATGGAAATACGTCCCACATTCAATGAATATTTTTAAAAAATTAGTCCATCTTTAGGCTGAGCCTAAATGGAAGGTTCAAAGCACTGGAACAGACCCTGGTCCCCATTCGGTTTCAGAGGGAGAGGTGACCCAGGTTCATCAGAACTTGGCAAAAATTCTACAGCTCTCGGACCCTTTCCTATGGTTTCTTTCAAACCTAAAATATATTTTTCTATGTAACCTTGCCTAATATACATATTACATATACATATGAAAAGCAGGCTATGAAATCAATTGCACTTCAGCACTGATACACCCTCATAGTCTCCCTCCAAAGGCTGAAGAGGAGAGGGATTTAGTAGGAGCAAGAAAGAGCCTGGTTGTTGGGGGTCATCTGACTTCATAAAATCAATACAAAATGGAGCAGCACCAATCCCACCCCCACAAAATGACTTACCTGGAAAAGCTGGTGGAAGGAGATTCGTTGAAGGTGTGTGGATTAAGAAACGCTCTTGTGGGAGAGATGACCCCACCAATGAGGTGGTCTCCTGGCTTGTAATAATTAAATGGGTCAATCTGATCCCTCTCCAAAGTTAAGGGGCATTTCACCTTTGACATCTCACAGTCTGCATAAGGCAGCCACAGCAGTAGAAGAAACACCAGCATCCTATGTCTGCCTGGAAAGGCCTCCCACCTTGTGATAACTCAAAAGAATTACTAGATGAAGCCTATCGCTTTTGCACGTCTTTCCTAATGGTGATGAAGCCCAGGCAAGATCTCCCATCAGAAGGGGGTGGTAGTAAGTCAAGCTCACGCTAAGAGATTTCTATGCAACTGCCCTCAATCTCAGCCCAAGCTCCTGGTGCAGCAGGAGATGTTTATGCGCCCATCCTTCCTGGCTCTCATTTCTTATGCTTATTTCAGTAAGCTTAAAGAAGATCTTTGGACAAAGCTCCAGAGAAGAAGAGAAAAATCATTATGATTTTCATAATTATAAGGGGAAGAAGCACCCCCTGTGCAGGATCATTAACTCTCTGTGTGGCTCCATGCGCAGGTGCAGGCCTGGAGAAAAGCTCGCAGATGTAGCTCCGGACTCCAGATGTATAATGGAGCGGGCAGCTGAACATGTCTAAAGTTTGGTGCAAAAACACATTCACAAGAGTCAGGATCCAGATTTCTTTTTAGGACAGTGATGAGGAAACTCTGATCTGCAGACAGAATTAAGCCTGCCACATATCCTGCAACATTTCTCCGATGAAAATAGACACATCCTATTCTATTGGGACGCGGGTGGTGCTGTGGTCTAAACCACAGAGCCTAGGGGTTGCCGATCAGAAGGTTGGCGGTTCGAATCCCCGTGATGGGGTGAGCTCCTGTTGCACAGTCCCAGCTCCTGCCAACCTAAGCAGTTTCAAAGGACGTCGAAGTGCAAGTAGATAAATAGGTACCGCTCCGGTGGGAAGGCAAATGGCGTTTCCATGTGCTGCTCTGGTTCTCCAGAAGCAGATTAGTCATGCTGGCCACATGACCCGGAAGCTGTGCGCCGGCTCCCTCGGCCAATAAAGCGAAATGAGCGTCACAACCCCAGAGTCGGTCACTACTGGACCTAATGGTCAGGGGTCCCTTTACCTTTACTCTATCATCATCATCATCATACCCTGTCCATCTGGCTATACAGGGCTGCTTTCAGGGACATCTTAAGGCAGGGGTCAGTAAACTTTTTCAGCAGGGGGCCGGTCCACATTCCCTCAGAGCTTGTGGGGGGCCGCACTATAATGTTTTCTTGGGGGGGGAATGAACGAATTCCTATGCCCCACAAATAACCCAGAGATGCATTTTAAATAAAAGCACACATTCTTCTTGTGTAAAAACACCAGGCAGGCCCCACAAATAACCCAAAGATGCATTTTAAATAAAAGGACACATTCTACTCATGTAAAAACACACTGATTCCCGGACCGTCTGCAGGCTGGATTGAGAAGGTGATTGGGCCAGATCCGGCCCCCGGGTCTTAGTTTGCCTATCCATGTCCTAAGGAAAACAGGGGCATTCCGGGATCAAATCAGAAACCAATCCGTAACTATGCTCCTTACTTCTTCCATTGGTTTCAACCTGGGCTCACTACCTGTAAATTCCAATAAGTCTCTATAAGTCACCCATTTCCTATCCATATTAATTATCTTGATTGTGATTGCTTCAATGGGGGATAAACATAAACGTGTTATCCCTTCCAACAAATTTTTATATTTCTCCCAGACTCTATACAGATTTCTCTTAAGGATGTGGATCATAAAGTTTTTATAAATCTTTGCCTTCCCGTACCAAAGACATGCTTGGCAGCCAAACTTTAAATCATGGCCTTCCAAATCTAAAATATAAGCATTTTCCAAGAAAATCCATTCCTTTAAGCAACATACACTAGCTGCCTCATAATACAGTTGCAAAGCCTCTTCTTTTTTTATCAATCGGAATTTGATGGGGGGGAGTCAAGTGATTCAGGGTAATCTTGATATGTGGATTTTTTTATATTATTATGTAGCTATTCTTTCTCTCTCTTTTTTCTTTCATGTTCTTTATACCTTTGAAAATAAATAAAAACTAGATATATATTTTTAAAAACTTTTTGTTGGGGGATGTTATTCGGTTGCCTCTGTTTTGATTTTGATTGTGTGATCTGTGACAGAGGCAATATGCTTATGAATACTGGTTGCTTGGAAGAGAAGTGGGAGAATGCTATTGCCTTCATGTCCTGTGACAACTGAACACTGCACTGGCTAGGCCTGGGGTCTGATCCATTGGGGGTCCTTGTGTGTTGTCTTTCCCACTGATGTTTGTGAAGAGCCTACAGGTAACGCTATTAGGTGGCGAATGGATTTTTTTTCTGGCATCCTACTTCACCAACAAAAGCAGCTGATCAAGAGGTGCAATTGGGAAGGTCAGGAATGGGAGTGAGGTTGCAGAAAAGAAGGAGGAGGAGGAGGAGGAGGAGGAGGAGGAGGAGGAGGAGGAGGAGGAGGAAGAGAAGAGGAGGAGGAGGAGTTTGGATTTGATATCCCACTTTATCACCACCCGATACTCAAAGCGGCTAACATTCTCATTTCCCTTCCTCCACCACAACAAACACTCTGTGAGGTGAGTGGGGCTGAGAGACTTCAGAGAAGTATGACTAGCCCAAGGTCACCCAGCAGCTGCATGTGGAGGAGTGGAGATGCGAACCCGGTTCCCCATATTACAAGACTAACCACTCTTAACCACTACACCACACTGGTTCTTCCTGCCCTTGAGATCTCAGGCCTAGAAGCTGCATATGGCCCTCCAAGTGTCTCTTATCTGGCCCCTCAGTACTCTCCCTGGCCCACTCCCATTCTAGACATGCCCCCTATTGGCCCTGTTTTGTTCCCTTCTAAAGTGTTTTAGCCTTGAACTCTGAGAATGTTTCTTCCTTGCGTGGATGACTACAGGGTAGAGAGGGTGTGTGTGTGTGTGTGTGTGTGTGTGTGTGTGTGGAAACTCGACTATTGAAGAAATGTAAAATTTTCATGTGTTGTTCTGCCCACCTCTTTCTCTGACCACCGCTGTCATGTGGTCACCTGAAGGTTGTCCAGAAGGAAATGTGGCTTTCAGTCTGAAAATTTTGCTAACCCCTGCAACAATTTCAGAAGCTCACAATATTCAGAAATAACCGTGTATTGTGTCTGTATGTGCATACATCCTAAAATGATATTTTCATCCTGGTCAGTTAAAGGCCACACAGACTTTTCTCCCCGTTCTGACCAATGCTAAGAGCGGGGGGCCACTTCTGTAAGTTCTCGTAAACATGTTTTCCTCCAACTCTGAACATGTCCCTCAAGCCACACAGAGACTCCAGGATGTTGCCAAGGTGACACGTCTCCCCCTTACAATTATTCTTATTCTTGCCAAAGCTCCAGAGATTTGACCAAAGATTGCCTGTGAAACCAATCAACTAAACATCAGAATCAAGAGCAAGGCAAGGTAATTTCTTGTACTGTGCCTGGGAAAATATGCACTATGCTGCTGAGAGCCTACACACACACAAACACACAATTCCTCAGTGTCCTGACTGATCATGAGATAGTTGGAGCATCTGATGTCCAGCTTCTGGAGACACCACTATTTGATTAAAACTTTTCAGCTGTTGTTCTGCAAGTGGAATAACTCTGAGCAATTTCCCAATTCTAAACACAAGCTTCTGCTGTTGCTGCAAAATGCCTGCACTGTAATATTTATGCATTGCAGTGCGTAGGACTATATGGCCCCTGGGTTCCCTTCCAATTCTACAATCCCATGACCTTTCATACCTTTGTTTAATACACCCCTTCCTTAAGAGCCAGCAACACAGTCCACTCTTCTTTTTCATCCTCAATACGGTTTATTAACATAGGTTTCATAAGACAGTAAAAGAGCAGCAACACAGAGATCCTGTTACCCAATAAATATATCAAAGTTTATTTGAGAATTGAGGGACGTTTAGTCGTGTACACACAGAGATATCTATAAAGGTTAATTTAGGATTGATACTTTACCACCAAGCACTGGCGGAGGAAGGCGAGTGCAGGGGGTGCGGTTCACACCGGGCGTCAGTGCTGAGGGTGGGTGACATCGCCACGCCACCACTAACCCCACCCCATGCTCGCTGCATGGGCAGTGGGGTGCTAGGGATGATGCTTCCGTGGGTAGGCGGTGCTCAGTGTGACGTTAACATATGAGAGTGCTGGAGGTGAAATAGTTAAGCAAGTTACCCAATCAGAACCCCGGGGGTGGAGTCAGAGGGACTATAAAACCAGCTCTGGGAGGAGCGAAGAGAGGAGTTCGTTGGGAGTTGGGTGGTTGGTTGGAGTGGGAGTGAATTGGGATGGAGTCTGTGGGTAGGTTGAGTTAATGTAGAGAAATAAGCTGAGTCAGGAACAGTTAGGGCCTAGGCAGACAAGTAAATATCTGAGAGGTGGTTTAGTGAGTTAGAGCAGATAGCGGAAGTTATAGGTCTGGATAGGCACCCTATGATTGTAATGGACCGATACTGTTTATGAAACCACATGCTTGTTAAACTGCAATAAATAAACAGAAGTTTATGTTCCAATTTAACCCTGACTGGACTCAGTATTGTACCAGGTAGGGCCTGGGTGGTGGCAGCGAGAAATAAAGTGGTGGCAGAGGGATCAATAGACGGTGAAATGTCCGGGGACCCTGTGTGATCGCCACAGGCAGCTAGGGTTAATTTAAGATTGATACTTTACCACCAAGCACTGGTGGAGGAAGGCAGGTTGGGGGGGGGGTTGGTCAGTGGTGAGGGCGGGTGAAATCGCCACGACACCACCAACCCAAACCCACTCTTGCTGCACTGGCGGCGGGCTGCTAGGGACAATGTGGCCGCGGGCGGCTAGCGGCACCCCTCCCAATGCTCTCCACATGGTTGGCTAGCGGCACACCCCCACGCTATCTGCACGGGCGGCGGGCAGCTAGGGATGCTTGCTGCGTGGGCAGCTAGCCCTGCCCCTGCACTGCTCCAGGTGCCGGTAGCTCCGCCCCTGCCACCAAGTCACTGACACAGACAGACACAAACTGAAACGGAAATGGCTGGATGAGATCAAGGACCACACAGAAGACAAAGAGCAACAACCACAAAAGACTGACCAACTGCAGTACCTGAAAGTGAAAGCAGTGTCTACACTAAGCCAATCTCAGGGCAGGATTGCTTTAGCTTTCTAGAACTGAGTCAGAAGATGGAAGGCCACGACAGGGACAGCTGAAAGATGTTCCTTCGTATTCATGTGGGTACAAATAATACTGCCACACACAGCCTTCAACTCTCAGGCAGCTAACAATCACTAAGAGAAAGAACAGCATTTTCAATGATTTATAGGTGGTACATGACACCAGTCAAGCTTGCAAAAATTTATAATTTACCTGACAATAAATGTTGGAAATGTAATGAAACTGAAGGTACATTCTTTCACCTTTGGTGGACATGCCCAAGGATTAAGACATTCTGGGAGATGATTTATAATGAAATGAAAAAGGTATTTAAATATACCTTTCTGAAGAAACCAGAGGCCTTTCTCCTGGGCATGGTCAGCCAATTGGTGCCAAGGAAGGACAGAACCTTTTTTATGTATGCAACAACAGCAGCAAGAATACTCATCACAAAGTATTGGAAGACACAAGATTTACCCACCCGGGAAGAATGGCAGATGAAGTTGATGGACTATATGGAACTGGCGGAAATGACTGGCAGAATCCGTGACCAGGGAGAAGAGTCAGTGGAATAAGACTGGAAAAAGTTTAAAGATTATTTACAGAAATACTGTAAAATTAATGAATGTTAGAAAAAGGTTGGAATGAAGTTATATGGCTTTAGTAGAAATGTTATAAGGAATTAAGTACAAATAGACTATTAGTGTATTAAAGGGAAAAATAAGGTTAGAATATGTTAAGATAATTATAGGACAGAAAACAGTGGAAGATGGAAAGGAATTGCTGAAACAATTAATAGAAGTGGAATACAAAAAGGGAGGTGTGAGGAGGATCATAATTAGCATAACACAGGATTGTTACAATCCTAACAGAAGCTATCCTAAGTTTTTGTGGTCAGGTGCTCCTTTGTATTCAGATCAGGCCTCAGCATGATAATATAGCATTTGGGGATGAAGATACATCCCAGGAGCCCAGCACTGGAGGCCAAGATGGAGAAAACCTGCACGGCTACCATGTATTTCCCCTTTGTGCTCAGGTAGGTGGGCACAAAGGACACCCAAACACTGCAGAAGACCAGCATGCTGAAGGTGATCAGCTTGGCTTCATTGAAGGCCCCAGGCAGATTCCTTGCTAAGAAAGCCACCGTGAAGCAGATGGCAGCCAGGAAGCCCATGTAGCCGAGGGCACCATAGAACATGGCAGAAGACCCTTCACTGCATTGTAGGATGATGACTTTAGGCTGTGAGTGCATGTCATAGTCTGGAAATGGGGGAGACCGTCCCAGCCACAGGGTGCAGATGACAACTTGGACACTCGAACAGGCAATGACTATGTTGTTGGCCAGACCCTTCCCTAGCCATCTCCTCATCCTGTTCCCTGGCTTGGTGGCCTGGAAGGCCAGCACCACAGTGATGGTTTTTGCCAAGACAGAAGAAATTGCAATAGAGAAGATGATGCTGAAGGCCATTTGTTGGAGAAGGCAGGTTGCTTTCCTTGGCTGGCCAATGAAGAGGAAGGAGGACAAAAAGGAGAGCAGTAGGGAGATGAGGAGGATGTAGGAGAGGTCCCGGTTGTTGGCTTTGACTAGGGGAGTTTCCCTGTATTTAATGAAAATTCCAAACACAATGCCTGTTGTTAAAGATAAGAACAGGGCAGTGGAAACTAAGATGATCCCCAACTGTTCCTCATAAGCCAGGAAAGAGATAATCTTAGGGATACATTGATCATGGCCTTTGTTTGGATACTGATCTTCTTGGCATTTGGTGCAAAGTTCTGCATCTGCGGAGAAGAAAAACCATCCATAACCATCAGTGTTCTACAGTGGTACCTCGGGTTACAGACGCTTCAGGTTACAGACTCCGCTAACCCAGAAATAGTACCTCAGGTTAAGAACTTTGCTTCAGGATGAGAACAGAGATATATATGGAGCACAAGCTTTCTCAGAGTGCTTCTCCAACCTGTTTCTATCAACTCAAGGAACACCCTCTCCCTTGAAGTCACCCACCTTCCTGAGAGGAGATTGTCCCTTCCGCACACAGAGCACAAGAATAGCAGCAAACCGGCTCTCCTTCCTGAACCACCTTGGCGTATCCAGGCTGACAGCTTTTGGTACACCTGGAGCGAGGCACAGTCTAAGCATAAAGAGAAGAAGGTACATCAAGGGGAAAGTGCTGGAAGCATTTGTGTATGGAATTCATTCATAGTCTGGAAAGGACCCACTGAGCACAACCACTTCTTTTTTTAACAAGGAAGCACCTTTAATGCAAAACAGCATCAGAGGTAAACCACAGTTGTTTCAGCATTTTTATTCCACCTTTTAATACAAATGTAGGCTCAAGGCAGAAGAGAGAACATACAAAAAGAAGATGGAGAAAAGCCAGCTGCTCTGATCTCTGGGAGAGAGAGCCAGGAGCTACAGGCTGAGACCCTACCTGCCCACAGACTGTGTCATCAGAGTGGTGGTTATCTCCCGCTTGGACTACTGCAATGCGCTCTATGTGGGGCTACCTTTGAAGGTGACCCGGAAACTACAACTAATCCAGAATGCGGCAGCTAGACTGGTGACTGGGAGCGGCCGCCGAAACTATATAACACTGGTCTTGAAAGACCTACACTGGCTCCCAGTACGTTTCCAAGCACAGTTCAAAGTGTTGTGCTGACCTTTAAAGCCCTAAATGGCCTCGGTCCAGTATACCTGAAGGAGCGTCTCCACCTCCATCGTTCTGCCCAGACACTGAGGTCCAGCGCCGTGGGCCTTCTGGTGGTTCCCTCGCTGCAAGAAGCCAAGTTACAGGGAAGCAGGCAGAGGGCCTTCTCGGTAGTGGCACCTGCCCTGTGGAACGCCCTCCCACCAGATGTCAAAGAGAAAAGTAACTACCAAACTTTTAGAAGACATCTGAAGACAGCCCTGTTTAGGGAAGCTTTTAATGTTTAATAGGTTATTGCATTTTAGTATTCTGTTTCAAGCTGCCCAGAGTGGCTGGGGAAACCCAGCCTGATGGGCGGGGTATACATAATAAATTATTATTATTATTATTATTATTATTATTATTATTATTATTATTACACCCCAAGTGAACTGATAAACACAGGATGTATTTTCTCAGGATCCCCAGACTCTAGGATTTCTTTGAATATCCTGGATTCCCCTCCCATCTGGGTTGCTGCCTGTGGCAAGAGGGATTGGTAGAGGCAACTATTGCTGGGTAGTTAAGATACAATTGGTCCACCTTACAAGGCTGTTTTGTAACAGTTGTGCGAAAGAAGAGCATGAACTTTCCTAGCTTTCCACTCTGTTATGTTCACTACCTTGTTGAACTGTTTGGGCCACTCAATGGCTCCGGGGTTAATGGTGAATTTTATGCCAGTGGACGCCTCTCTCTCAACACTCCCAATTTTCACTCGAGTGCTAGACGCATTGGGAAACATCACCCAGTTCTCAATGTCATAGTTGCCTGGCTGCTCCCCATTCTCATCCAAACACAGTCTGCCCATGGAAGTGTTTGAGCTTCGGATTTCTCTTAGGAAAGGGTGAAGCTGCAATGACAGTGAAAACACCAGCAATAAGAAACTACGAAAGTGTGTTGGATATCTCGGTCCTGCTTGTTTTCAGCTCTGCCAGATAAATCAGTAAGTTTGGTTCAGGATTTAAAGCAGGGGTCAGCAAACTTTTTCAGCAGGGGGCCGGTCCACTGTCTCTCAGACCTTGTGGGGGCTGGACTATATATATTTTTGGTGGGGGGGAATGAACGAATTCCTGTACCCCACAAATAACCCAGAGATGCATTTTAAATAAAAGCACATATTCTACTCATGTAAAAACACACTGATTCCCATACCATCCGCGGGTCGGATTTAGAAGGTGATTGGAACGGATCCAGCCCCCAGGCCTTAGTTTGCCTACCCATGATTTAAAGGTATGAACTCTGCCACAGTTAAAATTAAAACCAAGTTGGCCTGAACTAAGGGTGAAGCTTTCTGCAATTTTTGGAACAAAAGCTTCCTATTGTTATGCTTTCATGTGTAACTGCAAGTTGATTGCTTGCAAACTAAAACTAAAGTGCAAATAATTTTATTTAGAACTGCTGCTGCATGTCAACACTAACTCGTACTTTTCCATTGCAAAATTGGGGAAGTTAACATGTGCCCTGCATGTTGAAATTTTACATGCATATTCTTGCACTGTATGAGCTCAGAGACCGTCCTGACTCTCACACAAGTAAATGAACTCCCTCTCAGAATAAAAGAGCTTTTGGTGAATGAGGTGTTGCTGTTTTTTAATTCTACAACAGCTGTTATTAATTAGGGCCAGTGCACATCTCATGTCAGCCACAAACCATATCTATCCATTCTATTCTACTGATAAAACGGTTAATTCAAGCAAAGACCATTAACAACAGCAACAATTTATTACTTGTGCCCCAGCCACTCTGAGTGCTTTCCAACAAAGTATAAAAAACACAACAGATATCCAGAAAGCCCAATAGAGGCAGTTCTAAAAACAAGTCTTTGGGAATGTCATATATTTTAACCAGCTGAAATAATGCCATTGCCACAGTTGTCCAATTTATCTCAAGTGAATATTATTCCGCAGTACGGGGGCCACTGCAGAGAAGATTTTCACAGGTGTAAACCACTTTCAACATCAGCACATGAGTTGGACATTTGACTATGCTGAGTAGCCCCTCTTCCTTGCACAAACATCTGAAGGGAGCCCTCATAATGGTTGCCACATAATCTAGAATCCTGATAGGAAACATTTTTGCTCACTGCTAAATTTAGGACAAGGGGTTACCATTTGCAAAAAGGGGGAGGAAATACCTGCCATGGCTCTAGCCTTTTGTCCCTTCCACCCACCAGTGCCATCAGCTTTGATCTAGATGAATGTGCAACATTTAAGGCATGTGCCACAGTTTGAACACTAAAGAAAGTGGTGGAGCTGTCCTGAGACACGGCTCTCTCCAGCTCCTCCTGAGGCAGAGTTTCCAGTTTCTGCTTCTCTGTGCATCTTGCCCGACCCTTCGCGGCCAACACATGCTTTGAATATAAACAATGAAATGCTTCCTTCCAAAACTGCTTAAGAAGGTAGGAAACTGGTTTGTAGTTTTGACGCGTCTTTCTTATCTGCAACTTCATTACAAAAGACAAAGATCCATGGATATGCCGAAAGTCATCAGGATGCATAGACAAGTTCAAGTTCATGTCTTGAAAAGGGGTCGTGATCCAGACTTTGGGCCCAATTTGTTTCCCATGTCGCACCTGTAGTGCAACGATTAGTCCCAATCCCATGTAAGCAGGTACATAGTAAACGAATACGCTGACTTGTCTCCAGATGAAAAATGATTCGCTTGGGGAAATCATGTCATATAGATCTATCTGAGTTACTTTTTTTGAGAAAGCAAGACAAATCCCTTTGCCGATCATCAGAGGCACCAAGGTACGCACAAAACTTTCTCCACTGTCGTCATCCGGAGCGAAGAGGCCAACCCATGTCCATCCAAAATGCAAGAGCAACTTGACAATCCCTGGGTACTGAGCTTCTTCTTTGGGGACCACCCGATAAACAAAAGGGGACTGGGTTTCAACGTCAAGAACCTGCCTAGTGAAACCATAGCTGATCTAGTCAGAGAAAGAAGAGATTAGTATTTTGCTGGACCTTCGTGATAAGGAACGTCTTTATTAAGTTGAAAGGACAAATATCTTCTATCTCCTCTTGTCCTCCCTTCATACCTGTGGGATTTTGTAGATGGCTGACATGGCTGAAATCTCTTCTGAGATTACAGAATCGGCCCCTTCAAGAACAGCCAGCAGGTTATTCTGTCTTCCACAGATATAGTTTGGGACATTGCTATTCCCGCCTCCAAGCAAGTCTAGCATGGCAGCAGAAGTCATCCTCTCATCCAAATAGTTCTCATAGAGGTTGTAGCCCAGGGTGATGTTGGGTAAGAGCCTAGGATCCTGGTTGATCTCCTGGATGGTGAACAAGAAGGACAAGACGTACCAGTAGGACTTAAATATCCCCCTGCAAAAAATAAATCAATTTAAAAGTTCATGAAATACTGGGAAATTGATGCAATGGCTGCTGTTGTTTCAGTGGCCTTGGCCATTTCAAAAGGAGTGTGTGAAAAATTCCACAACTGTTATTTAAAAAGGACTGGTACTTTAGTGCAATTTGAGTGCAGATAAGGAAGCACCAAACGCATCAATACATATTTATTTATTTACGAATGAAACCTGTGTGATAAATTTGAACAGTTCATAGTTTGGAGACTCCTCTACTGAGGAAAATCCCCAGGACTAGATTGTTTCATTTAAAGCATGCTTACCCTGCTCTTTCGCAAGAAGAGAATTCTGTCCTAAACCTTATACAGTGGTACCTCGGGTTACATACGCTTCAGGTTACATACGCTTCAGGTTACAGACTCCGCTAACCCAGAAATATTACCTCAGGTTAAGACCTTTGCTTCAGGATGAGA
Source organism: Podarcis melisellensis (assembly GCF_964234715.1). Taxonomy (NCBI): domain Eukaryota; kingdom Metazoa; phylum Chordata; class Lepidosauria; order Squamata; family Lacertidae; genus Podarcis; species Podarcis melisellensis. The sequence goes on along the minus strand of NC_138529.1, from coordinate 121,292,024 downwards.
ACAGAAATTGCGTTCCGGTGGCGCGGCAGCAGCAGGACGCCCCATTAGGTAAAGTGTTGCTTCAGGTTAAGAAAAGTTTCAGGTTAAGAACAGACCTCCGGAACGAATAAGGTACTTAACCCGAGGTACCACTGTAATTGAAAAATACATGACACAAAGGGGAAAAGGGGCTGGAATGGAGAATAATATATTTAGCTAAGAAGGATTTTTACAGGATCTACCACTGGTCTACTATTGTATTCCTCAAAATTATTGTCATTTATTTATCCTAATAAGATTAATAAATTGCTGACACCTTGGAAATAGTCCAGCAACCTCTGAAGAGCCACAGGCAATTTTTTTGGTAAACAGGAACCATTCCCTTGGTGGCAGAAAAATTACTCACGGCTTAATCCTTGTGAAGGGGGTCTCGGAAAAGACATAAGGATGTTGTTTATCAATAGATGTTGGAGATACGATCCCACTGATCAGAAAATCTCCAGGCCGGTAATAACTGGGTGTTTCAGATTGATCCCTGACCAGTTTCAAGGTGCATTTTGCCTTCAGGTTGCCACTGACTCCACGGGGCATTAGCAGGAGAATCAGCAAGAGAATCAGCAGGGATCTCATTCTGCCTCTTCGTCCTGCACTGTCCCAATCTGGCTGGTGTTCAGCAATGGCTTTGGAGCCATTCAATGCCATGCAAATATTTATCCACTCCCCCAACCTTTCACCTGCTCTAAACCTTGACTCAGCCTGCCTCTGACACGAGAAATATGATTTGCGCCAACTTTTCTTTCCAGAAGCTTTGCAATGAATAACACCACGCTTTTATTGGTTCTGATGTTTAGGCAATCTCCAGGAATATCTCTTGAGCTTTCAGAAGAAGCAATCACTATGATTTTCATAATTGCAAATGGTGGAAGGTTTGCCGCTGCAACTTCCCAGAGGCTTCGCTTGATTCAAGGGGCAGATGCAAAGCTGGAGAAAAATATGTTTGCAGTGAGCATCTCCACAGTTTGGCATGATTCAAAGTGAAGGGGGGCATTTGGCCTGGACTGTGCTCACAAGAACCTAAGAAAAGCCCTCCAACTGAATCAGAACAATTCTGTTCCTTCTCTGTACGTGGGAATCCTATCCCTGCAAGAATAGGAGAGGGGGACTCTCCAGTAGGGGTAAACTATGTGGGGCAATTAGCTCTATGGGGATTAGTTCTATTTAAGCTCACTCTACACCACACTCTCACTGAGACAGCCTGGGGAAAATGTATTAGTGTCCGGCCCAATCTAGGCCTTTCTATCTCCCTCTTTCCTCAGATCATGTGGGACTTTGGTGGCCTTCCATGTAGGGCAAGTAGGTACTGATGGGATTGGTCGCTCTTTCTCAGTGGATTTTTTGGTGGGGACATTACTCCACATTTGGTGGCAGTTGGCTTCTGAATACCAGCTGCATGGAACTGCTGGAGGGGAGAGTGCTGTGCTCAAATCATACTTGTGGTCTTTCTGTTTGACCACTGTGAGAACAGGATTGTAGGAATGACGTTCACAGGGCTGAGGCACACCTTGCCTGACATGGACAGGCCACAGCCTGTCCAGTACGTCACACTCTTGTCTCTGAACTTTGCCTCCTTTGCAGAGGCATGGCTCACTTTCCACTTGGTAGGAACATGACGTGGTGGAGCAGGTCTCGCAAATATCAGAGGAAACATACCTGTATGTGTCAGCTCATGATGTAAAAGTGCTAAAGGTCAGACTGTTCCTAAACGTGTGCATATTCTTGCTAATAAAAAGAGCCTCTGCCGAGCTAGCAATCAGCTTGCTTACGCACAGCTCACCTGCATCATCAACTCCTGTCACGTCTCCTTCACTTCACAGGATGCTGTGATCCTTTGAGATAAAACTAGTCTGAGGGCTGGAGCTAAAATTGTGGGGTGGGGGTGGCAGCGGGACATCATCTGCTCAGGAAGTTCTGCTGACTGAGGTTGGACTTCACAGGTCTCACACATGCACACATGCTTTCCCAAGGTGCAAACCTTATGCACCATAGTCCTTTGGACATAAATAATAATAATAATAATAATAATAATAATAATAATAATAATAATTTATTTATACGCTGCCCATCTGACCGGGCCTCCCCAGCCACTCTGGGTGGCTTCTAACAAAATATTAAAATACAGTAATGCATCAAACATTAACAGCTTCCCTAAACAGGGCTGCCTTCAGCTGCTCTTTGCACATGAACATAGCTGTTCCAACTAAGATTTCACTGTAGGTCTCTGACATAGTGAGCTGCAGCCCAGTGTTATGAGAGCGTACACTAAGATGGGTAGCCCAAAACATATAGAGGACACCAGGTTGGCAATGGCTGGCTTATGCCGCAGGAAAATTGCCAGAATACCATTTTTCTTGTTGGCCAACTCTTCCCTTTTTAGCCAATCCAGGGCTAGGGGAGGCATACCGTCTTATACCTGGGGTTCTCAGAGCAAGGCAGGTCCTCTGTCACCAAGCATGTTGCGAGGAATTCCTGGTCTCCAGCTCACTTCCAAAGTATCCAGTCAGAAACTTCATTTGAAAAAGCCTCGTGTTTTTTCCAGGTTATTTTAACCTTACAGATTTCTCCCAAAACAAGTAGATCTAAATAAAATAGTGCATGTAGGGTTATTGGGGGGGGGGGGAGATGGCAGGATCCCCAAGGATGTGCTCTGTGAGAAGCTGGCTTCAGGCACCAATCCCACTGGCAGACCAACACTGCGTTACAAAGATGTGTGCAAAGAGACATGAAGGCCAGCAATATCAACCCAGCTGTGTGGGTTGCAGACAACTGCAGGGCCTGGGGACAGGCAGGTTGTGCAATGATTCTTCAACATCAGCTTCGTTGGACTGGTCATGTTGTGCGGTTGCCTGGTGATCGTCTTCCAAAGTAACTACTCTAGTCCGAACTTAAAAATGGAAAGCGTAATGCTGGTGGTCAACAAAAGAGGTTGAAAGACTCCCTCAAGGCAGATCCTTTAAAATGTAGTATAAACACCAGCAATTGGGAAACCCTGGCCTGAGAGTCCTCCAGTTGGAGAACAGCCTTTACCAAGGGTGTCATGGGAGAAACGTGCTAGGAGGATGGCATGCTTGGCAAATCCACACCGTGATCAGCTCCTGCCCGGAAACCTATGTCCCCACTGTGGAAGGACGTGTGGATCCAGAATTGGCCTCATTGTTAAAACCGTGTTTATGGAAGACAATCTTACTTGGCTACAAAGGATCTCCGAAGAAGATCTCCGAAGAAGAAAAAGTATCCCTAGCATTGACCAGAGGAGGAATGACTGCTGGGAGGAGCACAGAGAGAAGAAGAGGAGGAGGAGGAGGAGGAGTTTGGATTTGACATCCCGCTTCATCACTACCCTAAGGAGTCTCAAAGCGGCTAACATTCTCCTTTCCCTTCCTCCCCCACAACAAACACTCTGTGAGGTGAGTGGGGCTGAGAGACTTCAAAGAAGTGTGACTGGCCCAGCAGCTGCATGTGGAGGAGCGGAGACGCGAACCCGGTTCACCAGATTACGAGTCTACCGCTCTTAACTACTACACCACGCTGGCTCTAAGAAACGCCATGGTGCATCTGCAGCAGCACAACCGGACACCCTCATCTGCCCCATCTGCAACAAAACATGTCTCTCCTGTGTCGGTGTCTACAGCCACAGCAATCACTGCAACCATCCAACAGCCTGACCTCACATGAAAGCACACAATTGTCCCCTGAGACAGGTGGATGCCAACATGACAACCCTGAGTTTATGGAGTAGGTGCACCTAACACTGACGCAGGGGAGGCCCAGTGTTTCAGCACCTGAGGCAAAATGCCCCGTATTACCCCTGGGGTGGAGCAGGGCATGAGGCTCTGCAAGGGCTTCCTGCAAGAAAAAGCCTGGGCGGGAAAGGAGCTTCAGAAAGCGCTTCTTTCTTTTGAGGGCTTATTTTCCTAGCAAGGCGAAGGCTAGCTTTGACATCATTGCAAGGGTGCAATCAGGGCATGTTTATGCATTGGAGCTCAGCCCTGCAGGATTTTTCTTCCTTATGGCTGTGTGGAAAAAGAACTTGTGGATTTTGGCTATTGTTTGGGGGAGGGGGGGATACAAATAAACTGTGTGTTTCTAGGGTGATGGAGGATCCAGAACGTTGCTATGACAATTGGTGGGATTTCTTACACTTTGAATCTAGATGTTTTGATTTATACTCACGGCTTGTCTTTTCCTTTTCTTGTTATTTACAGTGGTACCTCAGGTTACAGACACTTCAGGTTACAGACGCTTCAGGTTACAGACTCTACTAACCCAGAAATAGTACCTCGGGTTAAGAACTTTGCTTCAGGATGAGAACAGAAATGGCACAGCAGCAGCAGGAGGCCCCATTGGCTAAAGCAGTACCTCAGGCTAAGAACAGTTTCAGGTTAAGAACGGACCTCCGGAACAAATTAAGTTCTTAACCAGAGGTACCACTGTATTACCTTTTTGCTTGGTATTTGGTATGGTGCAATACCCTGTCACTGCACTTCGGAGTGGATAAGAATAACAGTTTAAAAATCATAATAAAAAGCTATTTTTAAAAAGCTATCTTTCCTATGAACAGCAGCCAAATAGAGCCCAGAAAAGCTGCTGGACCGTCGCGCGCTCTCCCCCTTTTTTCCAATTCTCTCTGCTTTGGCTGACAAGCGCCTTTCCTGGAAGTTGCACAGGTGGGACACCGGAGGGCCCTGCTGAGTCAATCCCAGCCGCCTCCTCTTTACCTGGCAGGGGTGGTAATTGTTGTAGTTGTTGTAATTATTATTATTATTATTAATTATTTAATATTTAAATAATTAATAATTATTATTAATAATTATTAATAATAATTATTATTAATAATAATAATACCACGCCCACCCGGCTGAGTTTACCCAGCCACTCTGGGCGGCTCCCAACAGATTAAAAACAGAATAAACAGGATAAAACATTCCTCCCCCCTAAATTGATTTTTGAATTCTGAGCTTACTGTTATTCACTTTTTATATTGTATTTTGTGCTGTTTTTTGCTGCATCAATTATGTGTTTTAAATTTGTTGTTAGCCGCCCTGAGCCCGGTTTTCTGAACCGGGAAGGGCGGGGTATAAATAAAAAAATATTATTATTATTAAACATTAAAAACTTCCCTAAAGGTTTCCCCCCTTTTCTTGCCAGGCTGACTCCGGACTTGCTTCTCCAGCAATTGCACACGATCGCCAAGAATGATGTGCGTACACACACCGAAAATTGCAAGCGCCGCCCCCCCCCCCTTACTCCGCGTTTCCCGGAATTTGCATAATCGCCAAAAAGTTCACTTTCGCTTCGCAGCCTCCCGCGGCGACGTCCGCCCAGAAACCGCTGCCGAAACCCGAGCTCATTTTTCTAATTGGTCGGATGTGTTGCTCTAGGCCAATCACGGCGCTTGCTCTAGATCAGCCGCTGCTCTCGATTGCACGGACGGGGCTGTTTGCGACAGCAATCGATCCAAGATGCGGCAGCTCCTGATCCTGGAAGCGGCTGTTGCCGTCCTGCTGGGAAGCTGCTCAGGTGAGTACCGTTCCCACACCCATGGAAAGGATTTCCGCGCCTTGGCTTGCAAAAAGAAAAAAAGAAGGGAGTAAGATTGCCGTGGTGGCCCTGCTTGCCCCATCCCTAAGCAGCAGCCTTGACGCATTTTGAGCCCTGAATATATTTTCCCGACCGATCAGTAGCCTCACACTCAGCAGCAAGAGCTTTTGAAGGCGTTCACAGCAACGAAATGTCTCTTTCCTCTTTTTGCTGCATTAAATAGTCTTCTGCCCGCCCTGCTTAAAATCATCCGCGTGTACCCAGGGTTGCCGTAGTTCAGAAAATGTACATTCGGACAGAAAAGTTGTTGAGCGTTTTCGGCCAAAGTTGTTGAGGTTTTTCTTTTTGCAAAATCGCTTTAAAAATTGAGGTTCTTAATATACTGTTCCTAATATACAGTATATTAAGATAAATTATTAGGATAAAAACAAAGCTGGAAAGGATTTGCTGAAATATCTAATTGAACTAGAATACAAAAAAGGGAGGTGTGAGGAGGTCAAGGAAATAAGCAAAGGAAAGAAAGTTATGTAAAGGTTTCAGCTGTTTTTTTTTCTAACTTTGTATTTTTTCTGTATTTTTTATTTTCCTCTTTTTGTTTTTTCTAATTTTCTCTTTGTAATCTCTAAAATTTGAATAAATATTATTTTTTAAAAAATTGAGGTTCTTGAGCTCCCCGCCCCCACTCTGAAATGGTCAAAATCGCCACTTACCATACTTTTGGGATTTCCTGGACATTTAGGAGATTTCTGTCCCAGCCTCCAAATATATAGTACAGTGGTGCCTTGGGTTAAGAACTTAATTTGTTCTGGAGGTCCGTTCTTAACCTGAAACTGTTCTTAACCTGAAGCACCACTTTAGCTAATGGGGCCTCCCGCTGCCGCAGCGCCGCCACCACACGATTTCTGTTCGTTCTTAACCCGAGGTACTATTTCTGCGTTAGTGGAGTCTGTAACCTGAAGCGTATATAACCTGAAGCGTCTGTAACCCGAGGTATCACTGTATGTCTGGGAAATTTCAGACATACGGTTCCTCTGTTAGAAATGCAAGGGAGGTTTTTAATTTGGTGGTGGGGTGCTGCTGAGCCTCAGTCCTCTCACCTCCATGGTTGATCTCCTAAACGCTGATCTTTCTGAAAAGTATGCTGCACACCTGACCCCCAAATGGATCGTAATAAGGATGTGGTAATAGAACAAGGGGGGAACTAGGCTTTGTTTCGCCCGGGTCAAAGAGCCAATTTGGCACACACACATCATGTGCTTTTGCATACACACACAGGCTGGAAGGCTTAATGGCACTCCTGTAGAGGTGCCACCCAGGGCAATAACACCCCCCCCCTAATATGGCACTGATGGATGATACCGTTTTTTATGCTCTTACCTTTTATTCAAGGGACACATGTGGTGCTGTGGTGTAAACCACAGAGCCTAGGGCTTGCCGATCGGAAGGTCTGCAGTTCGAATCCCCGCAACGGGGTGAGCTCCCGTTGTTCAGTCCCAGCTCCTGCCCACCTAGCAGTTCGAAAGCACGCCAAGTACAAGTAGATAAATAGGTAGCACTCCGACGGGAAAGTAAACAGTGTTTCCGTGCGCTGCTTTGGACATTTGCCCACCTCCAGTCTGTGGGGACCTCACCTGGTCTCCAAGAATTCTCAAAGATAATAGATAAAGGCTCTGAAATTACATCCGCAAGCTCCTTTAGTATCCTTGGATGCAGTTCATCAGGCCCTGGAGATTTGAATTCATTTAAAGTCACTAGCTGTTCCCTTACTACCTCTTTTCCTGTCTTGGGCTGCAGCTCCCTCCTTACATAATTTACTCTGTTATCAGCAGGTTGCGCATCGCGTTCCTTTTGGGTCAAGACAGAGGCAAAGTAGGTGTTGAGTAGTTCCACCTTTTTCTCTGTCACCCAATAACATTTCTCTGTGTTCCCCACGCAGAGGACCTACCACTTGCTTGTTCTTCCTCTTACTTCAGACACAGCCGAAGAAACCTTTTTTACTATTTTTAACCTCTCTTTTAACCTCAGTTCATTCTGAGCTTTAGCCAGCCTGACTTCCCCCCTGCAACTGTTGGCTACCATGAAGGTCCCTGCCAACTCAACAATTCTGTGATTCTGTGACCCGCTAACTTTGCCTTCCTTTCCAGGCTTCTCCTTTCACACCATGCGTGTCTGGTTCACTGCAGTTTGGGAGCCCAGCAGAGGACTTTTTGAGTTCACTGGGGTGGCATATGTGGATGACCAGAGAGTTACTTACTATGACAGCCAGAGCAGGCAGGCGGTGCCTGGAGTCCCATGGATGAAAGATGCTGTGAATCATATTCCTCATATATGGAATATAAACACTTGGAGAGCACAGACTGCTGAACTGAAGTTCCGCAACGATGTGGAGTACCTGCAAAAGTACTACAACCAAAGTGGAGGTGAGCAGCATTTAAGAGAGTTCCCTCTGAAAGTTTTGGGATAAAGGTGCAGTCTTTTATCCAAAATAACAGTGTTTTCTTTTTCCTTGCCGGAACTTTTAGCAGAAACAGAGGACTCTTCCTTGTTAGTTTCTGTTTGCCACTAAGCAGTGCTTTGGAGTCACAAGACTCTGTTTACATTCCAGAGGCCTTTCAGGCTGTTGGAAGTCTCACGGGAGACGGATATGACGTTACTGGTTTCCTGTATCCTTTTTTGTTCCTTTGTTTCAGTTGCTCTCTGCTTTCATAGGGAGAGGATGTTTCTTTGCTGTCTGCGTAGTAAGAAATAAAGCATAGCATGTAGCCATAAATCTCATCACTTCCGCGTTCCGTTTTGGATTCTCTGCTGAATGGAATGTGCCTGAGACTTCAACAAAGGCTCAGGTTGTTAATTATTCGTCAGGAGGGCGATTCCGGAAGATGAGCTTTATCAGCTTGGCTGAGCGCAGATCCCGACATTCCTTTCCCACATTTCCAGCATAAATCAGAAGGATTTTTAATCCTGAAAATTGGAAGAGCATATCCTACTGTGACCCTGATGTTTCTCTTTCAGGCTTCCACACTTGGCAGCTGACGTATGGCTGTGAGGTTGGTGAAGATGGCCGCAGAGGAGGCTATTCCCAATATGGCTATGACGGGAAAGACTTCCTCAGCTTTGACAAGGAGACCCTCACCTGGACAGCGACGGACGTTCCTGCACAGTTTATCAAGAGGAAGTGGGAGATTGACTTGGCCTGGTCTCAACGCCTCAAGCTCTACCTGGAAAAGGAGTGCCCTGAGTGGATGCCGAAACTCTTGGAGTGTGGAAAGGAGGTTTTGATGAGGAAAGGTGCGGATGGGAAAGCAGACTTAACTGTCAGCTCCCTTTGTGGAATGGATGTTGTTGGACCCACAACTTACATCAACCCTGGTCAACATGACCAGTGGTCAAGGGTGAGGGCAGTTGTAGTGCGGCAACATCTGCAGGGCCACGAGTTCCCTGAACTAGGTCCACCACCATCCTGTTTTCTACCAGATAACTCATTCCGAATCTGATCGGACACAGGTTAGAGCTCAACGTCGAGCCTACCAAGTGGCGATAGCGACGGCGAAGAAGAATTTCTTCACCGCCTCCATTGCATCTGCAGAAAACAGCAGCAGGAGACTTTTTCAGGTGGTTCACAATTTAGCGGAACCACCTGTAACATCGGGGCCCAGTACGGGCCACATGTTCTCCTGCAATGATTTTGCAAAGTTTTTTGCAGATAAAATCGCTCAGATTCGGGAAGAAGTAGACTCCACCGTGGGAGCAGGGCCAGGGCGGGAGAGTGCTAGAGTTCTGTCTAGTCAAGTTGAGTGGGATCAATTCCAATCTGTTACCTCCGAGGATGTGGACAGGCTGCTTGGACGAGTGAAACCAACCACCTGTCTCCTGGATCCTTGCCCATCCTGGCTTATAAAAGCTAGCCGGGAAGGACTGGGCGATGGGCTTCGTGGGGTGGTGAATGCTTCCCTCCATGAGGGAGCCTTCCCAGACCCGCTGAAAGAGGCAGTTATTAAACCGCTTCTTAAAAAACCATCTTTAGATGCGGCCACAATGGCCAACTATCGCCCAGTCTCAAACCTTCCATTCTTGGGCAAGATGATAGAGCGAGCGGTTGCCGAACAACTCCAGGCACGCCTGGAAGAAGCGGACCATTTGGATCCCTTCCAGTCGGGATTCAGGCCTCATCATGGGACTGAAACTGCCTTGGTCGCACTGGTTGATGATCTCCGGCAGGCTAGGGACAAAGGTGAGAGCTGTTTCCTAGTTCTGCTGGATCTCTCAGCGGCGTTTGATACCATCGACCATAACATCCTTCTGGACCGTCTTGAGGGGCTGGGAGCTGGGGGCACTGTCCTACAGTGGTTCCGCTCCTTCCTCCTGGGCCGTGTTCAGAAAGTGGTGGTGGGGGATGAGTGTTCAGACCCCTGGGCTCTCACTTGTGGGGTGCCTCAGGGTTCTGTCCTCTCCCCCATGCTTTTCAACATCTACATGCAGCCGCTGGGAGAGATCATCAGGAGGTTTGGGCTGGGTGTTCATCAGTATGCAGATGATACCCAGCTCTACCTCTCTTTTAAATCAGAACCAGTGAGGGCAGTGAAGGTCCTGTGTGAGTGTCTGGAGGCGGTTGGAGGATGGATGGCGGCTAACAGATTGAGGTTGAATCCTGACAAGACAGAAGTACTGTTTCTGGGGGACAGGAGGCGGGCAGGTGTGGAGGATTCCCTGGTCCTGAATGGGGTAACTGTGCCCCTGAAGGACCAGGTGCGCAGCCTGGGAGTCATTTTGGACTCACAGCTGTCCATGGAGGCACAGGTCAAATCTGTGTCCAGGGCAGCTGTTTACCAGCTCCATCTGGTACGTAGGCTGAGACCCTATCTGCCTGCGGACTGTCTCACCAGAGTGGTGCATGCTCTGGTTATCTCCCGCTTGGACTACTGCAATGCACTCTACGTGGGGCTACCTTTGAAGGTGACTCGGAAACTACAACTAATCCAGAATGCGGCAGCTAGACTGGTGACTGGGAGCGGCCGCCGAGACCATATAACACCGGTCTTGAAAGACCTACATTGGCTCCCAGTATGTTTCCGAGCACAATTCAAAGTGTTGGTGCTGACCTTTAAAGCCCTAAACGGCCTCGGTCCAGTATACCTGAAGGAGCGTCTCCACCCCCATCATTCTGCCCGGACGCTGAGGTTCAGCACCGAGGGCCTTCTGGCGGTTCCCTCATTGCGAGAAGCAAAGCTACAGGGAACCAGGCAGAGGGCCTTCTCAGTAGTGGCGCCCACCCTGTGGAACGCCCTTCCAGCAGATGTCAAAGCGATAAACAACTACCTGACATTCAGAAGACATCTTAAGGCAGCCCTGTTCAGGGAAGTTTTTAACGTGTGATTTTACTGTATTTTTGGTTTTTATGGAAGCCGCCCAGAGTGGCTGGGAAGGCCCAGCCAGATGGGCGGGATATAAATAATAAATTATTATTATTATTATTATTATTATTATTATTATTATTATTATTACCAGTGATGGTCCATCTAACTCCCTATTGTCTAATCCAGGGGTAGGCAACCTAAGGCCCAGGGGCCGAATCCAGCCCAATTGCCTTCTAATTCCAGCCCGCGGATGGTCTGAGAATCAGCGTGTCTTTACATGAGTAGAATGTGTCCTTTTATTTAAAATGCATCTCTGGGTTATTTGTGGGGCATAGGAATTCATTCATTTCCCCCCAAAAAAATATAGTCTGACCCCCAACAACGTCTGAGGGACAGTGGACTGGCTCCCTGCTAAAGAAATTTGCTGACCCCTGGTCTAAGCCATGGGTAGGGAAACTAAAGCCCGGTGGCAGGATCTGGCCCAATGGCCTTCTAAATCCGGCCCATGGATGATCTGGGAATTACATGAGTAGAACATGCCCTTTTATTTGAAATGCATCTCTGGGTTATTTGTGGGGCCTGCCTGGTGTTTTTACATGAGTAGAATGTGTCCTTTTATTTAAAATGCATCTCTGGGTTATTTGTGAGGCATAGGAATTCGTTCATCCCCCCCCCCCCACAAAAAATATAGTCTGGCTCCCCACAAGGTCTGAGGGACAGTGGACCGGCCCCCTGCTGAAAATGTTTGCTGACCCCTGGTCTAAGCCAAGGTTTGCCAGCCTTTGGGGACCAATGGGCACATTAGGAATTTAGAAGTAGTAGTTTGGTGTCAGTCACAAAATGGCTACCATGGGGTGTGTGGCGTAACCCAGAATGGAGCCCTTTCATGGGCACTATCCGATATATTGGCAGGCACACTAAGTTTCCACAAACACTGCACTGGCAACACCTGATCGACCCTGACTGGTAGTGGCTTGGCAGAGTTTCAGGCAGGGGACAGGGAACCAGGGATCTTCTGCATGCGGTAAGTGGAAGTATCAGGAACTCTGGGGTGATTTAAGATTAACATTGTTCCTCACAGATAAGTCAACTGGTTCAGAGAGATCTGACTCCGGTTCTGCTACGGAGACCCAGTGATGCTGTTCCCTGAAGCCCTAAGAAGGCTCACTATGCAAGGTGCAGAAATGCCATTTGCTGCCTTTTGTAGCAACGGAATCCCAATCTTGGGAGCTCCTAATCTCTTGGGGATCCTTCAGGTGGTGGGGTATTTTGCTAACTTATTACAACACAGCTAGAAAACCTCAGGTCCAGGACACCTGAATGTGTCCTTCCAAGACTTTACACCCACTTAGTATTTTTGCTTGGCTAGAATGTGTCCTGATAATTCCTCTTCCTGAACACCCACTTTCTATATACTTGTGAATGTCAAATTGACATTAAGTGCTCCACCCACTTTAAAGGAGCGCGTCCATCCTCTCTGTGGCTGGAAGGGTGCTGATAGATGTGCTTTAGCAACAACTTTGTCCTTTTCGCAGAGCCTCCGATGGTGAAAGTTACACGCATGGCAGGTTATGATGGGCTGGAAACCCTTATCTGCCAGGCCTACGGATTCTATCCCAGAGAGATCAGCGCCAAGTGGATGAAGGATGGGGAGGTCTGGGAGCAGGACACCTTCCGCAGGGACGTGGTCCCCAACTCAGATGGGACCTATTACGCCTGGCTCAGCATCAAGGTCGACCCCAAGGATAGGGACCACTTCCGGTGCCATGTGGAACATGATGGACTTCCGGAGCCTCTGGACTTGGCCTGGGAGGAGCCTGGTGAGTGATGAGGAGGGGAGGAAGGCTGGCTGTGGTGACTAGATGCCCCAGTGGGAAATCCAAACAGGACTTGAACAAATCTGCATTCTCCTCACCTGCATTTCCCATCTGCTGGTATCGTTGATGGGCATACCGCCTCCAATTGTGGTGGCACAGCGTAGCCATGGTGGCTCGTAGGCATCGATAGTGTTCTCCTCCATGAATTTGTCTAATCTTTTAAAGCCATCCACATTGGTGGCCCTCACTGCCTTTTGATGGGGGGCAAATTCTATAGTTCTACTATATATTGCATGAAGAAGTATTTTTTGTTAGGGTTCCCATTAATCATTCTCTCTTTTTACTCCATTTCAGCCTCAAAAGTATTCTATCTGTGGATCATCTTGGTGCCTGGGGCTGTTCTTATGGTGTTGATAGCAGGGATCACACTATACATCAGTGAGTATAAACTGTGAATTCATACGCAGGGAGGGAGGAGATCATGCTGTTTTAGACTTTGAGGATGAGCTGATGACTTGATAGCTGGTGGCCCATCAAAATCTGGTGGTACCCATAAACATCTCCCCTGATGTGCCCAGAAGCTATGTGAATGGTGTTTTAGTACTAAGACGAAACAAAGTGGCCATGGCTGTGTCCGCACAAGGACTGATTTCCTGCAAGGTAAGCAAGAGTGCCAGTGTGGTGTAGTGGTTAAGAGCGGTGGACTCGTAATCTGGTGAACCGGGTTCGCTTCCCTACTCCTCCACATGCAGCTGCTGGGTGACCTTGGGCTAGTCACACTTCTCTGAAGTCTCTCAGCCCCACTCACCTCACAGAGTGTTTGTTGTGGGGGAGGAAGGGAAAGGAGAATGTTAGCCGCTTTGAGACTCCTTCGGGTAGTGATGAAGCAGGATATCAAATCCAAACTCTTCTTCTTCTTGTAAGGCACTTGAGGCTGTTAAAAACTGATGAAGCCTGTGCTGGGGAGGGTTTAGTGTTGCCAAACCTCAGGGAGGCCAAGTAGAGTGGGGTTGGGTTGGGTTGGGTGGGGGTCTCTTCCACCTCCAATGATCTGCATCTGCTTCTGCTTCTTCAGGAAACCAGCGAGAGGGTGGCTCCAGAGCAACTTCAGGTGAGTGATGCCCTCTTTGAAATGCTTCTCCAACACAGAGCCAATCTCTAGGCTGGGACAGGGAGAGAATTGTGGTGCTCAGGTCTTAGACTGGTCCTCAAGCTGCAGAAGACTCATGACATCTCTTTCCACCCCATCCTTGACATGTTCTGGGCGAAATGAGTCTCCAGCCTGGTCTTTGTCTCTGTGCAGAGACTCTTCTGGTGCAAAATATGTATGTGGGAGGGACTCTGAGAAGCAGCACTGGCAAGGAGACGAAGTATCTTGGTGCAGAACGATGATATCTGATTAATGTTTAAATGCTTTGTAAACATGTTTTACCTCTTATTTTGCATTAAGTGGTGTATAAATTAATAATTAATAATAGTGGCCAGCTACTTTCACCCTATGCCTCCCTATTTGATTTGTCTATCTTTTGTCTCCATGGAGAATTTGCTTTCCTCTGTTACCCCCTGGTAGAGTTTCAGTGTCTGCCTGAAGGCCATTTACAGGGATCAGGAAGGAAAATATGTGACCCCATTTCCTTTTATGAGTCCTCATTTGGAGCCCTGCAATTCTATCTCCATTACACACCACCTCCTTCACTGTAGTGCCCCTTGCATGTGACTTGAGCTGTGGTGGGGTGATGCAGATGTTCAGTTGGCCCTGGCTCAGAAGACTAGGCTAGACTTGACGGCTCCTTAGATCCTTCCAGTTCCTAAGGCCTCCATGCTGACAATTCCACCATGCCAGCTTAACAACAGTCTTTCATTTACATTTCTGCAGCAAGATATTCTGCTGGTGTGCCAGAGAGCTGAGGAAGGTGCCCAAAAGCCTGTTGTGAATCTTCAGTGCTCCTCCAGAGCTTTTGCCTGCAAATTATACAAGCTTCATAAGGGCACAGGAAGCTGAATCAGAGCTTTGGTCCATTGAGCTTTAAGTACTGTTTGCAGTGACTGGTTGCCATGCCTAGAGATGCTGAGGATTGATGCTGGAACCTTCTGCATGCCAAGCACATATTCTACCTCTGAAGTTTACATTTGCAGTGAAAATCAAAAAGAGATGGAATGGTGAAGGTCCATTGTGGGTTGAATACTGTTTTGCCACATGCAAGGGGTTCGGTGGCAATCACAGCACAAGTGGAGGGAAGTTCAGGGTTTTCATTTAATAGACAGCATACACAAAAAGTCTTTTAGCAAAATTACAGAGCATTAAACCGAACTTCCCCGTTCAGTTATTGGGAACTCCAGGGATCGATAATGGAGAGACTCAGGTCTTCTTTTAGCCGGAACTCAATTCCGGCATGTCTCAGGTAAGCACCAAATTAAGCCCAAAGCCCTTGCTAATCGCCGAAGTGCCAGCAAGATAGGGAAAATAATACAAACCACCATCTATTTCTTTGAGATACAAAAGTCTTCCATGTAGGTTCCCCCTTAAAGGAATGTCCATTGATGTTTTAGCATGGAATGTTCCATGGCATGGAATTGTTTTAGCATGGCAGCACCTAACTTCTAAACAATTTATAGATAAAGGTATCTGCAAAGGTCACTTTATTGTATTTATTTGTTCTTAAACTCTGCACATTTTTTCTGTGATAACCTTATGAGCATTACCCTTTTTGAAAATCAGTTTTATTGGTATTTTCATATAACTATAATATTTTATATAACTATTTTATAATATTTTATCTGAACAGTTTACATTTTTATTACATTCATTTTCTGAAAACAAACAAATAAAACAACCTAACTGACGTACTTCAAATCAGCCAAATTGAGGGGAATTACAAAAATCTGAAAAGTTGGTAATTACAGGAATTTACCGTATTTTTTGCACCATAACGCTCACTTTTTTCCTCCTAGAAACTATGGGGAAATGTCTGTGCGTGTTATGAAGGAAATGCCTACGGGTGGCATGCCTACGGATTTCCCTCCTCTAAAACTATGTGCGTGTTATGGTCGGGTGCGTGTTATAGAGTTAAAAATATGGTAGTTATCATCCTCTTAAGATATATAGAAGCAAAATATGAGCGCAAAATGGAACCGGTCAAAGAATTAATGATAAAATGGCACTTTTCTCCAAGCAAGAATATAGAGAGAATTGTTTTAAAGTGATTGTCATCCAGTGTATGAGTCCTGTGATCATAAGTAGGTCATGAACAAGTACAGTCTCCTTATGGCACAAGGAAATTACCACTTTTATTTGGGTAGTAGCACAATTGCTCACAGCAAAAGAAAAAAAGGCATATCTTTATAAAGTATTCAAATGAACACGCTTATTACTGACATGCACCAACTGTCAATTTATCGGGAAGCTGATAACTTTGGGGACACATTGGTCTCTGTTCTTGTTTGGATGCTGATCTTCTGTATCGGGAAGTTTTTAATGTTTGATGTTTTATTATGTTGTGGATGATGATAATGTATGGAAGAAATTGTTGTATTAGTCTTCTGCTCTGCGAGAGGTACAGAACCAATTGTTTTGATAATGTTAGGCTTATATCTTGTTTCTTGAAAAAATATTTAAATAATTTTAAATAACTTTTAAAATTACATTCCTGGTTTTAAGGTGGTTTGGGGTGTTGTTTGTTTTGTTTTGTTTTGTTTTTTTGGGGGGGAGTTATGTTGTACTCTGGCCTTTCCCAGTGTAAAAAAACAAAAATCTGCCCTTATTCCCTTATGGGGGACACAAGAGCCCTTATAGAGTCCTTTGCAGGTTCTCCATCGGTCGGAGAAAATAACAGAGGCCAACCAGAGAATATTGAGAAGCAAAGCAGCTAGTAAGCCTGATCTTTATTGAACTGTTGCAACAGGGTGGCCCCTTCACACGCAGGAAAGGAGGAGGACCCCGAACAAAGGTGTGCCCACCCTTATATAGACATTTTATATTACCCACCTGGAGTCCAAGACAATCCCCAGAAACATCATACCCACATCACAGAAGAGGTGGTCTACAGCAGAAATCTGAGTGCATTGTTTATCTCGTTTGAGAGGTTACCTGTTAATGGTTACTTGACTGGATACCCTGGGGAGCCAGGCCAGTCATTTGTAATGACAAATACTTAGTTCCTGAGCCAGGTCACAAGCTCACCCTTTTCATACACAGACATACCCTTAAGACAGGATTTGTGAACAAAAAGACAACGGGGAGGCTCCCCCACCTCCTCCCTCCTTGCAGAGAAAACATTTGGAGGTTTAGTTCACACAAGCATTCCAAGGTTTGAGTTTTAATTATGGCTTTACAAAAATCATAGCACTCAGGATGATCACAATAGTGTTAAAAAACCCATTGTAATTGCTATAATATGAAACACAATAGCATATAAATGAAGCAATGGGAACAAATGTATCAAAACACCTGATACAATTTAATAAAGCCATAGTAACTCAGTATTCTCAGAACACAGGGGTGCCAACTTGAATAAAATATTGGGCCCAGGTAAGCCCCAGTCCACATAATTGGTCACATGATGTGGGACACACCACTTGAATGGCAAGCAATTTTTATGTGTTCTTATGGAAGTGTGCTTTGGGGCCTCTGTAGAGGTTGTGGTATAGACGCAAACTTTGGCAAACCCTTGGCAGTGTCCTTGGATTGCTCTGAAAGTTACTCCCCAACAACAATGAAAGGGCTCGTGTAGAGCAGGTGGGCATGGCTTGACCAAAACAGCCTGGCAGACCAAGTGGGGAGGACCTGGCAGGTGTAAACTGGCCCATGAACCAGATGTTCCCACCTCTGTCCTAGAAGAAACCCTTGATCTGGACTCTTGTGAATGTGTTTTTCGCCAAGTTTTGACCTGCTCAGCTGACCTCTCTGATATCCTCAGAGTCTGGAGCCACATCTGGTGGTTTCTGCAACGTGTTTTACAGTAGTCCTGCATCTGCCTATGATACAATACAATAATCTTTATTGTCATTGTCCCATACAGAACAACGAAACTGAAAAAATCTACATCAGACATTCAAAAACCAACAAGCCTGCTATCCCAGCCTGGTTAACCCCCTAAGAACTCTGATACCCCATAATTAAATACAATATACAGAGACTACCTTACACTGCATTTAAAACCAAAATCGCATTTGGATAAAAACTGTTTCTCAGGCGGCTAGTGTTGGCTATTTGCAGTATGGTAGCGCTGCAGAGAGATTGCTGGGGAGACCATGCATTAAAAAGGGACTCAAAAATAACTTAAACAAGGTTTTAATAAGAAAAACAAAAACTCCATTTACACTAAATACATCAACAACCATGACCCAACCACCAACCCGCCCCCCCAGGGTAATGGGAGAGCTAGGTGCTGCTCCTTATATACTACACCCAATTGCTGACACAGCTTAATCAATACAACTCAGCAGCATCTGCTATGTTTCACAGCTGTAAAGCTGGGTCTCGTTATTTTGCTCTGGCCATTGCTCTGGCCCCTTAAAGACATACACATCAGGTGGAACAATGATGAACCTTTACATTTAAAGAAACCATTCAACAGCTAGTCCTAGTCTTTATAACCCTGTACCTTCTTCCAGAAGGCAGAAGCTGAAAGAGATCATTTCTGGGGTGCACACTATCCTGCGCTATCTCTGCAGCTTTCTTATGGCACCTGGAAGCATAGATTTGATCCAAAGTGGGAAGAGTGCACCCAATTATTCTCTCTCAATAGTCTTTACAATCCTGGAGAGCATTGTTTTTCTCCTGAAAAATATGGAGCCACATTGAAAAATCAGAAAGTTGCGGAGTCAGTTTTTCTTTCCCTTATAATTATCAAAATCATGGCAGTTTTTTTAATCTTCTCAACAAAGCTCCAGGGATTTGTCCAAATATTGCCTTGGAGCCCTCTGAAGTAAACATCTGATTCAAGAGCCCCATGATGTAATATCTTGTATCTGAGCTGCAAAGGGCTGGTGCATAAGTATCTCCTTTACTACTGAGAGCTTGGGTGAGAGTTTTGTACAGACTACACAGGTGTGAGGTTGACTTCCATCCCCTTCAGATTGTAAGTCTTGGTTGGGCTTCATCAATGTTAGGAAAGCCACTGAACTTTGCTTAAAGAATCATAGAATAGTAAAGTTGCAAAGGACCCACAGGTCATCGAGTCCAACCCCTGCATTGCTGGAATCTCAGCTAAATCATCTAGTTTGGCTTCATCTACAATCTTCCAACTGAGAGGAGCAGTTCCGTGGGAGAGGAGTGTTCAAGGCAGACAAGAAATGATACCGCTTTTGCTCCTTTTGTTCCTTCAGCCCTACGCAGATTGTGGAATGGTGGAAGTGAAATGCCCCTTGACTTTAGAGAGAGAATGGATTGACCCATTCAATTATTACAGGCCAGGAGATCACCTCATCAGTACGGTCATTTCTGCTACAAGAGCTTTATTTCATTCATACCTCTTCAATAAGTCTCCCTCTACCAGTTTCAGACTGTAAGTCGAACTGGTTACTGCTGACAATTGAATGAACCCCAAACATTCCCAATGACCAGGCTCTTTTGTGCTCCTGTTAATCCTTGTCCTGTTTTGTCTTTGGGGAGAGATTCGGCAATGCATCAGTGCTAAGGCACCATTGACTGCATGGCTTATCTTTTCAGATGTTGTTATTAGCAAGGTCCCCTTCCAACTGTAAAGTATAGAAATGTTCTTTCTTGGTTTTGAAAGTGGAAAAGGGCAGGGCACTCCATGTGATCCTGATAGCTGCTTATTACATAAGCAAATGTTGCCCAATGCCATGTTTTCTGTTGGAAAGTAGGACCAAATCCACTATGAACTTTTAGCAACATATCAGCTGTCCATAAGTTTTCAGCTAGGGAAACACTGGAGGGTCACTTCTGGATTACCTCTTGACTGAGTATTCATTCTGATCTTTTTCTACAATGTTTAACGGGGAAGTATATGACACGCATGGGACGTGGGTGGCGCTGTGGGTTAAACCACAGAGCCTAGGGCTTGCTGATCAGAAGGTCAGCGGTTCGAATCCCCACGACAGGGTGAGCTCCCGTTGCTCAGTCCCTGCTCCTGCCCACCTAGCAGTTCGAAAGCACATCAACGTGCAAGTAGATAAAGAGGTACCACTCCGGCGAGAAGGTAAACGGCGTTTCCGTGCGCTGCTCTGGTTCGCCAGAAGCGGCTTAGTCATGCTGGCCACATGACCCGGAAGCTGTACGCTGGCTCCCTCGGCCAATAAAGTGAGATGAGCACCACAACCCCAGAGTCGGCCACGACTGGACCTAATGGTCAGGGGTCCCTTTACCTTTATATGACACTCGCTGTTTCCTGAGCGTTCATACTGATTGGGTTGTGTACTATGACAATGCCTAAATGCACTTTTCTATCACACTTTCTTCTTCTTGGAAGTGTGTTTATTGTCTCTGGCCTACAATTATTGCAACTATTCTTGATCATTTCATTTTGGCAGTAAAGCAGCCACAAAGTACTGGAAACTTCTGTCTCTCTTGTTTGCCATTGAGGAGATCAATCAGAACTCCAGGCTCTTACCCAACACCACTCTGGGCTATAATATCCATGATAACTTTTTCCATGGAAGGGTGACGTACGAAGCCTTGGTAGACCAACTCTCTTCTGGGCAGGTGAATGTTCCAAACTACAACTGTGGAGGACAGAATAACTTGGTTGCTGTTCTTGAAGGTGCTGAGTCTCACAACTCCATCCAGATTTCCAGGATTCTGAGTATCTATAACATCCCACAGGTAGGAATGGAGAGAGGTGTGGCATTTTCTGTCCAAGTCTAATTCTAGAGAACTCAAAAGCTATGTACATTTTGCATAGTGTTGACATAATGTCTTCCTCTTCAAAATGAGGAAGACCTGGGATGTTAGGGTTTTTATTTTAAAAAGCTGTCACAGACAATTGTGGGGAGTTATTGGAATTAAATGATACTGATGAACTGACTATGATGGATACATTAAATGGGGGGAGGGGGGCCCACAGTGATAAATATTGGAATTTTTCTAATGTCCCAAGTATTGGATTAACCTGTATTTCGCTACTGTAGCATCCCAGGTCGACATGAGCAATCCACTACTACTCCAGAGTCTTCCTCCTGATCAGTCATTGCCAGTTCAGACCACATGAACACATATGGGGACAAAACCAATAGCCACTGACAGGGAAAGAGGATTTAAGATGATAGTGGACAGTGTGTTTTGGATCGCAGGCTTAAGCCTCTTTCTTTTTTCTATTTAATTAATTGTAAAAGGAAAAGATGAGGGAATGAATGCCAGTAAAAAACTGGGCTGTCGTTTTAGGCAAAAACAGCGGAAGAGTGGGAATGTTCAGCTGGGAAGCTTCACTTTTTGAAGTCATGTCAAATGGTGGTTCTCAGCACTCTCTGTATGGGGAATAAAGGGGAATAAACAAGGTCTCTAGTATAGGTGGCCATGCCACTAAATATTTGGGAAAGTAGATATGTTTTGAAGAAGAAGAAGAGTTTGGATTTGATATCCCGCCTTTCACCCCCTTTAAGGAGTCTCAAAGCAGCTACCATTCTCCTTTCCCTTCCTCCCCGACAACAAACACTCTGTGAGGTGAGTGAGGCTGAGAGACTTCAAAGAAGTGTGAGTGGCCCAAGGTCACCCAGCAGCTGCATGTGGAGGAGCGGAGATGAGAACCCGGTTCCCCAGATTACGAGACTACCACTCTTAACCACCGCACCACACTGGCTCTCAAATCACATTAAACATGATAGATAGATATAGATAGATAGATGATAGATAGATAGATAGATGATAGATAGATAGAGATAGATATAGATAGATAGATAGATGATAGATAGATGATAGATAGATAGATGATAGATAGATAGATAGATAGATAGATAGATAGATAGATGATAGATGATAGATAGATAGATAGATGATAGATAGATTAGATAGATGATAGATGATAGATAGATAGATAGATAGATAGATAGATAGATAGATAGATAGATAGATAGATAATGATGATAGATGATAGATAGATAGATAGATAGATAGATAGATAGATAGATAGATAGATAGATAGATAGATGATTGATAGATGATAGATAGATGATAGATAGATGATAGATAGATAGATAGATAGATATAGATAGATGATAGATAGATAGATAGATGATAAATAGATAGATGATAGATAGATAGATAGATAGATAGAAGATAGATAGATAGATAGATAGATAGATAGATAGATAGATAGATAGATAGATAGATGGATGGATGGATGATAGATAGATAGAAGATAGATAGATAGATGATAGATAGATAGATAGATGATAGATAGATAGATGATAGATATAGATAGCATAACATTTTGAAAGCATCTAAGTGGCATACCATAACAAGAAGCCTATTCGGATGCTTTAAAGGTTGAGGTCATTTTAACCTGTTTTACTATTTTAACCTTCATATGTTTTAAAGTATTGCTGAAATTTTTATTGATTTTCTTACTTTTCATAAACTGCTTTGAGAGCTATTGTTTCAAGCGGTGCATGCATTTTATGAAATTAATGAACTATATATGCAAATAAAGTAACAAAGTGTAGTAAAATCGTAGTATTAAAGCCTATTAAGAACAAATAAAAACAGGGACCCAGGGAATTCCTAGAGATTAACATCCCATCTGATCTTACGTGTCAAGTCATTGCCTCAGCGCAAAGATTTGCATTTACAAGGTAGATAGTAATAATAACAAAAGGCTTTGATCCAAAACAAAACAAGTCAACCATCTTCCTTCTCTTGCCAGGTCAGTTACGCATTTGTCTCCCAAGTTCTCAGTGATAAGAGGCATTTCCCTTTTTTCTATCGGATGGTCCCCAAAGAAGAAGCCCAATATTCAGGGATTGTCAAGCTGCTCCAACACTTCAGATGGACGTTTGTTGGTCTCTTTGCTCCAGACACTGACAACGGAGAGAGATTCTTAAAGATGTTGCTGCCTCTCCTCACTGAGAATGGCATTTGTGTTCCCATCTCACAGAGCATCCCCCTAGTTGACAATCAACCTGTGAATATCAGTTTTCTACCATTCCAAAAGTGGAGACAAGTCAATGTATTTCTTTACTATGTAGAAACTAATTATTTATCCCTGGGAATCATAATTATAGAAAAAACATTCAACCTCTTAAAACCCAAGACAGGGAAAGTCTTGATCACAACGGCTATGTGGGACATCTCCTTGGAGTTAAATTACAGTGGCTTATCTTTCCAACACATCCACGGCATTCTTTCTTTCTTTTTGGAGACAAATAAACGGGCAAAATACAGTGGTTTTTTACCCTTCCTCTCTGGTATTAAGAAGTTTTGGGAGGAAGCTTTTAATTGCTCCTATTTAAAGCATGCATTCTCAGCGAAAGGCTGGACAAGATGCAGAGAGAGAGAGAAGCTGGAGAGGCTTCCCCAAGATGATCTGGA
This sequence comes from Podarcis melisellensis, assembly GCF_964234715.1. NCBI lineage: Eukaryota > Metazoa > Chordata > Lepidosauria > Squamata > Lacertidae > Podarcis > Podarcis melisellensis. The sequence continues at coordinate 121,268,790 of NC_138529.1, read as the reverse complement.
AAGAATCCTCTCTCTAGACAGCTACAGGATCTACAACACTGTCCAAGCTGTGGCTCGTGCCTTAAATGCTGCATATTCATCCAGATCTAAGCAGAGGGCAAAGTACAATCTGGACGTTCAAAGGCTACTGGCATGGCAGGTATTTCATTCCCATCACAGACATCTCTGCCAAACGTGACAATCAATCGTACCATTCCAGAATCATTTTCTTGGATTTGTCTGAGAACATGTGTAGCGTGGGGAGGTAAAAATTTTAGGGACCAATTCAGGTCACTTCAGAAATGGGTCTGCAAAATATCACTTTCCCAAGCAGATGCTTAAAGACACAACTACTTGAGTCTGCAACCAGCCCCAGGTCAAAGGAGATCTAAACATGGAATAGGCAGAATTGGATTGTTGTTGTTGTTGATTAGTCGTTTAATCATGTCCGACTCTTCATGACCCCATGGACCAGAGCATGCCAGGCACTCCTGTCTTCCACTGCCTCCCACAGTTTGGTCAGACTCATGCTGGTAGCTTTGAGAACACTGTCCAACCATCTCGTCCTCTGTTGTCCCCTTCTCCTTGTGCCCTCCATCTTTCCCAACATCAGGGTCTTTTCCAGGGAGTCTTCTCTTCTCAGCAGAATTGGATAGCCAGTATAATTTCCCCTTATTCTAGACGATACTCTTTTCTCTGCCATTCTAGCTCCACCCTTTCCTGGGAAACTCCCAGTTTTACAATTCTTCCATGGATGGAGTATATTTGGATGAGAACGGGGAACTGGCAGCTGACTTGGACATTGTGAACTGGGTGAAGTTTCCCAACAAGTCCATCCTTAGAGTGAAGTTGGGGAGTATCAACAGACAGGGATCCCGAGATCTACAGTTCTCCACCGACCAGGATGCCGGTGCTTGGCCCAAAGGGCTCAAACAGGTGAGAGAATTCATCTATTTTTCTATGGTATTTCCCACCTCAACAGCTCTAATTATGATCTACCTCCACATGCCTGTCAACATCTGTGGGGGATTGCAGTCAAACATAACTATGATTGAATGCTAATTAGTGCATGAAGGGTTTAAGACAACCCCTGTTCTGTATTGTATTGAAGGATAGCTCAACAATACTACAACCAGTGCATAGGTAACTCGAGCCCCCCTTTTCCAATTAAAGAGGAAGTGAAGCCTTCTCTTCTTGCTATGCAGCTCTCTCCATGTCATGTAAATGACCAAGGAGGATGTGCCTAAGCAAGCTCCAAGCTTAGCACACAAGTTTGGAATATACTGTATTTTTTACTTGAGTATTCTGCCTTTGTTCTCCTTGCTGCTGCTTGGATAAATGCATGAATCTGACCTTTGGAATGTATTGTAAGTAAAACTTTTTAAACTTACTTAACAGTATTAACAGCCTACATTCCTAACACTTCACTATGCTGCTTCACATTGTGAGTTTAACTGCTACTGGGGGCTACTGGAGAGTGAGTTTATTCCCCCCCACACACACACACACATTATTTACTCCACACATGTGAATCACAGGGATTCATATTTTCAACATCAGCATCCAGGATTTATTTCATTTAGTAGTAGGTCCCTGTTAAAATGTACATGTAGCATTCAGATGTTTGTGGTGTAAGGAGGTTGCTTATTTTAGTAACCAGGTGAAGTGGCCCACATTTCCCGCACCTCCTGCTCTAATTAAACTGGAAATGCTTCTTAATAATAATTTATTATGCCATTATTATTCCCTTCATTCATTAAATGCCCAGGGCAGAGTACAGAGAAAATAGACATATGAAGTCCCTTATCTATAGTGAAGGCTCTGTTTCACATTGCTGGGAAATATTCTACACTAATCAATTGGATTGTATCCTATGGATCTCAGTGTTTACCTTGAAGTCTTCTGAGAACTTAGGTCCTGATCCATTTATCATATGTACCCATTTGGCTTCAGTAGCAAACATGGAGCCTGTGTAGTTACTGGAGGTTTGGCACTATGCAAATTTCAGGGACTCTCTCAATTTCCATATATTTCAGATTTTCATTATTCCAGTCTTGAGTTCAGTTCCCCACAATTCTACATCAGACTGATATTAAAAAAAATAAAATGTCCTGATTGCCGGTTTAGTACAAATTTCTTTTAACACTCCCTCTTCTTTTCCAATACCAAAAATTATCAGAGAATTGGTGAAATGTCATTCCATTTGGCTTTTCCCACAATGAACAACCTTGCACCTACAGTTCGCACCTGCTGCAGCCTCTGGATTGTCTTGAAGGGTACCTCAAGAATCGTACAACCAGGAGGTTATCAGAGCATAGAAAACTGAGTCCGGACTAACCCTGTTTTAGGAACTATCACAGCTAGTGGACCTGCAGGAGCTGGAAATAGCCACTGAATGTCACTGAAATCACTTGGGCTGCTAGCCCAAGTAAGCGTAACAACTTTAATTGATGCTTTTAACTAAACATAAGGCTAGAATAGCTAGAAGAATTGATTAATAAACGGCCTCGGTCCAGTATACCTGAAGGAGCGTCTCCACCCCCATCATTCTGCCCAGACACTGAGGTCCAGCGCCGAGGGCCTTCTGACAGTTCCCTCGCTACAAGAAGCCAAATTACAGGGAACCAGGCAGAGGGCCTTCTCGGTAGTGGCACCCTCCCTGTGGAATGCCCTCCCACCAGATGTCAAAGAAAAGAACAATTACCAGACTTTTAGAAGACATCTGCAGGCAGCCCTGTTTAGGAAAGCTTTTAATGTTTAACAGACCACTGTATTTTAATTGTTGGAAGCCGCCCAGAGTGGCCCTCCCCAACCTTGTGCCTCATTTCCATGACAAAATAAGGCCTAACCTATTTTCCTTGGTGCCCCCTTGTCTTTATGTTAGACCCTGCCTCCTTCCAGGTGCACGGAAAGCTGCAGTCCTGGATCTGCCAAGGTGGTTCAAGAAGCAAAGCCACTCTGCTGCTATGACTGTCTTCCCTGTGCAGAAGGAACCATCTCCACTCACGAAGGTGGGATGAACTCCAACATGTAGCAATACTCTCAGGAACATGAGGTCTCCATGTGGTAGAATCATTTCTTTAATGATAGAAACATGGTTGACTATTTTGTGGAGAGCAGGTGTGAAGTCTGTGAGCAGTGCTATTTTTCTAGAAAAAGAAGTGCTGGAGCTCACCATGAACATCTCCCTCGTTCGCTTAGAATGGTGCCCACCTGAGAGGTGCCGCAACTGAGTTCCGGTTGAAAAAAGCCCTGTCTGTGAGATATAAAGCAGTGATCTGCAACCCAGGATGCCTGAGTTCTGCCCTAAGATTCGTTATTTCATAACTGTTCCAAATATACAGGTGAAACTCGAAAAATTAGAATATCGTGGAGAAGTTCATTTATTTCAGTAATTCAACTTTAAAAGTGAAACTAATATATGAGATAGACTTATGACATGCAAAGCGAGATATGTCAAGCCTTTATTTGTTATAATTGTGATGATTATGGCGTACAGCTGATGAAAACCCCAAATTAACAATCTCAGAAAATTAGAATATTGTGAAAAGGTGCAGTAGCTATTCAATCCATAACACCTGCAATGGGTTCCTAAACCTTTAAATGGTCGTCCCTGCTGCTTGTGCACCTTTTCTTCCACACTTTTCTCTTCCCCATAACTTTCCATGAATGTGCTTTGATACAGCACTTTGGGAACATCCAACTTCTTCTGCAATTACCTTTTGAGGCTTTCCCTCCTTATGGAGGGTCTCAATGATGGCTTTCTGCACAACTGTCAGGTCAGGAGTGTGAATGGTTTCAGAACTCACAGGGTTAAAGAGTTCTGTGTGACGTCTCTCAATTCCTGAGGCGTGACTAGAGGGAGGAGTTGTTCCTCACTGCCTGTTTGTCTCTGAGTTCGAAGGAGACTGAAGCACAAAATGTGTGCTCTAAGCCCAGGGAAGTTCCGTAATTGTTTTACTGCCTGAATAAAGACTGAGTTATAAACACACGGACGCGTAGGTGTGTTTGATCTGCTTTACACCGGGGAGCAACAGCACGCTGTGTTTACTCTGCTTGCGTGGCTAACGGGAGAAACGGAGCAGCGAAGTGGCGCACCGGAAACGTGCCAGGCTCCAGGACGATTAAGCTATGGCTAATTGAGATCGTAAATCAATTAGCCACGCCACGCCTCAAGAAGGAGTCTTCCCCATGATTGTGCTTCCTACTGAACCAGACTGAGAGACCATTTAAAGGCTCAGGAACCCATTGCAGGTGTTATGGATTGAATAGCTACTGCACCTTTTCACAATATTCAAATTTTCTGAGATTGTTAATTTGGAGTTTTCATCACCTGTACGCCATAATCATCACAATTATAACAAACCTTTTAAGTTGAATTACTGAAATGAACGAACTTTTCCATGATATTCTAATTTTTCGAATTTCACCTGTAAAACTGTTGTCAGGATAAGGGGTCGGAATATTGTTTTAAAAGTTCTATGGACAACAAATAAATGAATACCTGTCACCCTAGGAACAGGAATGACTAGAGGACCTCTGGCCGGTTCATTTTTTTCTCCCCAAACCATGTGACTGTTGGAATTTCAAGCTCTTCTCACGAGAAGCTGGCAGCAGTCCAGGCACCCGGCTTGAATTCCTGTTGACCTCCCTGGCTGCATTCCCCAGCAGACGCAGGCAAGGACTCGATCGGCGATTCTTCTCAAACGTGAGAAGAACACACCCCTCTTTCCTGCCTCCCCCAGGCAGGGGAAAGAGATAGACAGAAACGTATTTACATGCTTTTATTTCTGTCTTTGCAGCGTTACAGAAAACGTGACTGCTCTCTCCATACTCCAGCAGTGTTGTAACAAACACACCCTGTACATCCTGTACAGCTCATATTACACTGTGAGGTAATTCCGGTGCTGCGCACTGAGAAATGACTGCCCCTCTGTTCCCACAGCAGTCCCAACATTCCCATCATGTTTACACTTCAAGCTACGACTTTGCAGCTGCATTGCTTCATTATCGTAACAGTGACATGGTTTTTTACTACCTTGAGGGAAGGCCTTCTTCATCGTGGTCTTATTTGGTGATCACTCGTAGCCGAATAAGATTGTCTTCCATGAACACTGTTTTAACAGTGAGTCCGTAAGTGACTGTGGAGGCCAGTTCTGGATCCGAATGTCCTTCCACAGTGGGGACATTGGTTTTCAGGTGGGAGTTGATCACGGTGTGGATTTGCCAAGCGTGCCTTCCTCTTAGCACGATTCTCCCTTGCGTCCTGCAAGGGTCTTCAAAGCACATGACACCTTTGGTAAAGGCTGTTCTCCAATCCCAACCTCCTTGGCCATGTGCAATGATTTTTATGGAATACAGTTTTTAAACAGTAGGACAGTTCAAGTTTACCCCCGATGGATGCGAACAAAGACATAAACAAATCGTAGGGACCACTTTCGGTTTATCTTTTGCAAATAAAAACCCATATTTGTATTCTCTTTGCAGATGCAGAGCATTGCTCAAGGTGTGCTGAAGATCAGCATCCAAACAAGGACCGAGATCAATGTGTACCCAAGATTATCACCTTCTTGGCTTACGGAGAACAACTGGGAATCCTCCTAGCTTCCTTTGCCTTCTTCTTAACTTTAACCACAGGTTTAGTGATGGGAATCTTTGTTAACTATAAAGACACTCCCATAGTCAAAGCCAACAACCGGGACCTCTCCTACATCCTCCTCGTCTCCCTCCTGCTTTCCTTTTTGTCCTCCTTCCTGTTCATTGGAAGGCCAAAGAAAGTGACCTGTCTTCTCCGACAAACGGCCTTCAGCATCATTTTCTCAGTTGCCATTTCTTCTGTCTTGGCAAAAACCATCACTGTGGTTCTGGCCTTCCTGGCCACAAAGCCAGGGAACAAGGTGAGGAGATGGCTGGGGAAGAGTTTGGCAAACTCCATTGTCATTTCCTGTTCCAGTGTCCAAGTTCTCATCTGCACGATCTGGCTGGGGATCTCTCCTCCATTCCAGGACTTTGACACAAGCTCCCAGGTTAAAGAGATCATCCTACAATGCAATGAAGGGTCTACCGCCATGTTCTATGGTGCCCTTGGCTACATGGGCTTCCTGGCTGCCATCTGCTTCACAGTGGCTTTCCTAGCAAGGAATCTGCCTGCAACCTTCAATGAAGCCAAGCTGATAACCTTCAGCATGCTGGTCTTCTGCAGTGTTTGGGTGTCCTTTGTTCCCACCTACCTGAGCACCAAGGGAAAATATATGGTAGCTGTGCAAGTCTTCTCCATGCTGGCCTCCAGTGCTGGGCTCCTGGGCTGCATCTTCATGCCCAAGTGCTACATTATTATATTGAAGCCAGATCTAAATACAAAGGCATATTTATCCACAAAAACTAAATTAGAAAAGTGATTCTTCTTGGAACTGTTTTTCAGATGCATTGTTCAGCAAGTACAGCATCAAACTTCAGATTACGTCAGAGGATTCTCACCACCTCTGCACCCATACATGTGGGATGAGTAGATGGAATGTTTTAATATAGTCTCCCACCCTGCTTTTAATGTTTAGTCAAAATCTCCTTTCTTGCAACTTGAATCCATTGGTATGGTTCCTACCCTCCAGAGCAGGAGAAAACAAGCTTGCTCCATCTTCCATGTGACAGCCCTTAAGATATTTGAAGATGAACCATCGGAAGTGGCTCTTAGAAACTTCAAGGTGCCATAAGAAGATGGTGGAGTACATGACATTTTGTAGTGCCCAAGCTGCATAGGAGTTGTTAAGATCAAACCTCTAAGGCAACATGCTACAATTTAGGAAGAAAATGGACATGCTAGATCATACTGGGGCAATGTGTTCCTGGTGATGCAAAGCTGTCAGCAGCTGTGTCTCTGCATCTTGTATGATCTAGAGCTTAATCCCCTGTTGTTGTTGTTGTTGTTTAGTCGTTTAGTCGTGTCCGACTCTTCGTGACCCCATGGACCAGAGAACGCCAGGCACCTCTGTCCTCCACTGCCTCCCGCAGTTTGGTCAAACTCATGCTGGTAACCTCAAAAACACTATCCAACCATCTCGTCCTCTGTCGCCCCCTTCTCCTTGTGCCCTCCATCTTTCCCAACATCAGGGTCTTCTCCAGGGAGTCTTCTCTTCTCATGAGGTAGCCAAAGTACTGAAGCCTCAGCTTCACAATCTGTCCTTCCAGTGAGCACTCAGGGTTGATTTCCTTCAGTATGGAGAGGTTGGATCTTCTTGCAGTCCATGGGACTCTCAAGAGTCTCCTCCAGCACCATAATTCAAAAGCATCAATTCTTCGGCGATCGGCCTTCTTTATGGTCCAGCTCTCACTTCCATACATCACTACTGGGAAAACCATAGCTTTAACTATACGAACCTTTGTTGGCAAGGTGATGTCTCTACTTCTCAAGATGCTGTCTAGGCCTGTCACTGCCCTTCTCCCAAGAAGCAGGCGTCTTTTAATTTCGTGGCTGCTGTCACCATCTGCAGTGATCATTGAGCCCAAGAAAGTAAAATCTCTCACTACCTCCATTTCTTCCCCTTCTATTTGCCAGGAGGTGATGGGACCAGTGGCCATGATCTTCGTTTTTTTGATGTTGAGCTTCAGACCATATTTTGCGCTCTCCTCTTTCACCCTCATTAAAAGGTTCTTTAATTCCTCCTCACTTTCTGCCATCAAGGTTGTGTCATCTGCATATCTGAGGTTGTTGATATTTCTTCCGGCAATCTTAATTCCGGCTAGGGATTCATCCAGCCCAGCCTTTCGCATGATGAATTCTGCATATAAGTTAAATAAGCAGGGAGACAAAATACAGCCTTGTCGTACTCCTTTCCCAATTTTGAACCAATCAGTTGTTCCATATCCAGTTCTAACTGTAGCTTCTTGTCCCACATAGAGATTTCTCAGGAGACAGATGAGGTGATCTGGCACTCCCATTTCTTTAAGAATTTGCCATAGTTTGCCGTGGTCGACACAGTCAAAGGCTTTTGTATAGTCAATGAAGCAGAAGTAGATGTCTTTCTGGAACTCTCTAGCTTTCTCCATAATCCAGCGCATGTTTGCAATTTGGTCTCTGGTTCCTCTGCCTCTTCTAAATCCAGCTTGCACTTCTGGGAGTTCTCGGTCCACATACTGCTTGAGCCTTCCTTGTAGAATTTTAAGCATAACCTTGCTAGCGTGTGAAATGAGTGCAATTGTGCGGTAGTTGGAGCATTCTTTGGCACTGCCCTTCTTTGGGATTGGGATGTAGACTGATCTTCTCCAATCTTCTGGCCACTGCTGAGTTTTCCAAACTTGCTGGCATATTGAGTGTAGCACCTTAACAGCATCATCTTTTAAAATTTTAAATAGTTCAGCTGGAATACCGTCACTTCCACTGGCCTTGTTATTTGCAGTGCTTTCTAAGGCCCATTTGACTTCACTTTCCAGGATGTCTGGCTCAAGGTCAGCAACCACACTACCTGGGGTATACGGGACATCCATTTCTTTCTGATATAATTCCTCTGTGTATTCTTGCCACCTCTTCTTGATGTCTTCTGCTTCTGTTAGGTCCTTTCCACTTTTGTCCTTTATTATGGAAATCTTTGTACGAAATGTTCCTTTCATATCTCCAATTTTCTTGAACAGATCTCTGGTTCTTCCCATTCTATTGCTTTCCTCTATTTCTTTGCATTGCTCGTTTAAGAAGGTCTTCTTGTCTCTCCTTGCTATTCTTTGGAAATCTGCATTCAATTTCCTGTATCTTTCACCATCTCCCTCGCATTTTGCTTGCCTTCTCTCCCCCGCTATTTGTAAGGCCTCATTGGACAGCCACTTTGCTTTCTTGCATTTCCTTTTCATTGGGATGGTTTTCGTTGCTGCCTCCTGTATAATGTTACGAGCCTCCATCCATAGTTCTTCAGGCACTCTGTCCACCAAATCTAAATCCTTAAACCTGTTCCTCACTTCCACTGTGTATTCATAAGGGATTTGACTTAGATTGTATCTTACCGGCCCAGTGGTTTTTCCTACTTTCTTCAGTTTAAGCTTGAATTTTGCTATAAGAAGCTGATGATCTGAGCCACAGTCAGCTCCAGGTCTTGTTTTTGCTGACTGTATAGAGCTTCTCCATCTTTGGCTGCAGAGAATATAATCAAGCTGATTTCGATGCTGCCCATCTGGTGATGTCCATGTGTAGAGTCGTCTCTTGTGTTGTTGGAAAAGCGTGTTTGTGATGACCAGCTTGTTCTCTTGACAGAACTCTATTAGCCTTTGCCCTGCTTCGTTTTGATCTCCAAGGCCAAACTTGCCAGTTGTTCCTTTTATCTCTTGACTCCCTACTTTAGCATTCCAATCCCCTATGATGAGAAGAACATCCTTCTTTGGTGTCACTTCTATAAGGTGTTGTAAGTCTTCATAGAATTGGTCAATTTCAGTTTCTTCAGCACCAGTAGTTGGTGCATAAACTTGGATTACTGTGATGTTAAAAGGTCTGCCTTGGATTTGTATCGAGATCATTCTATCATTTTTGAGATTGCATCCCAGTACAGCCTTCGCCACTCTTTTGTTGACTATGAGGGCCACTCCATTTCTTTTACGGGTTTCTTGCCCACAGTAGTAGATATGATGGTCATCCGAACTGAATTCACCCATTCCCGTCCATTTTAGTTCACTGATGCCCAGGATGTCAATATTTATTCTTGCCATCTCATTTTTGACCACCTCCAACTTACCCAGGTTCATGGTTCTTACATTCCAGGTTCCTATGGAATATTTTTCTTTACAGCATTGGACTTTCCTTTCGCTTCCAGGCATATCCGCAACTGAGCGTCCTTTCGGCCTTGGGCCAGCCCCTTCATCAGCTCTGGATCTACTTGTACTTGCCCTCCGCTCTTCCCCAGTAGCATGTTGGACGCCTTCCGACCTGAGGGGCTCATCTTCCAGCGTCATAACTTTTATATTTATAGTTATAATAATATTAATAATATTTGTGTAACTAGTTTGTGTAACTAGTTTTTATCAAAGTGCCAAGCCTATTTTGGCACTGAGTGGTACATAAATTCCTGCTTTCATTATGAATAATAATAAAATAAGCATTGGGGGAAATATACAAAAAATGTCTCAGATAACAATTTGTGAAGAGGAGGTTGATGCAGGAACTATTATCTCACACTACATTGACATTACACACACAACTCCCATCTCTGATACCGGCAGCCTTGGAGACCTAGCCTGTACTGGCAAACCTGCGCACAGAGCCTCCACCCAGAGGAGCTGTCTACCATGTCCCCTGCCCCTCGACCACACCAGACAAGGTGTTTATACACTGGTGTATTGTGTTTTAAATTGTGTGCGGTGAAAAGTGAGATAGGAATGCTTGTTATAGAGAAAACACTGAAATAAAATTTTAAATCATTGTCATACTTCAGCTATATCTCTGCACTGCTTTACAAAATAATAATGATAATAAAAACAGCAATGTAATAATAAAGCTATTATTATTTATTTGATTAGCATCTCAGCCCAGGGCAGCTATATAACAGGGAGGGGGGAATAAAAGTTGAAGTTTAAAAGCCTGAGAGAGAGCGAGAAAATGTTTTCAGCTAGGGCCAAAAGCACAACCACATTTAGTTAACAGGGGCCCTAAAAAGGAGAGCCACTTATAATAATAATAATAATTTATTATTTGTACCCCGCCCATCTGGCTGAGTTTCCCCACCCACCAGTGGCATAGCATGGGGGGTGCAGGGGGGGCCGGCCACAACTTCTTGGGGTTAGGGTCAGGGGGCGCAAATCCACGGGTTAGGGGGCGCAAATCCATGGGTTAAAGGTAAAGGTAAAGGTACCCCTGCCCGTACGGGCCAGTCTTGCCAGACTCTGGGGTTTGTGCGCCCATCTCACTCAAGAGGCCAGGGGCCAGCGCTGTCCGGAGACACTTCCGGGTCACGTGGCCAGTGTGACATCGCTGCTCTGGCGAGCCAGAGCCGCACACGGAAACGCCGTTTACCTTCCCGCTGGTAAGCGGTCCCTATTTATCTACTTGCACCCGGAGGTGCTTTCGAACTGCTAGGTTGGCAGGCGCTGGGACCGAGCAGCGGGAGCGCACCCCCCTGCAGGGATTCGAACCGCCGACCTTTCGATCGGCAAGCCCTAGGCGCTGAGGCTTTAACCCACAGCGCCACCCGCGTCCCTAATCCATGGGTTAGGGGGAACAAATTACTTGCCTTGCCCCGGGTGCTGACAACCCACGCTACGCCACTGCCACCCACTCTGGGTGGCTTCCAATCGAGTGTTAAAAACAATACAGCATTCTGAGAAGTTCCCACCCCGTCCTTCCAGTCATGGGTTTCCCGCCTTCTCTCTCCCTTCCCCCTTCCCCATCTTTTGACCAGACTTTTTCCTTGCAACCTCCATCCCATCTCCATCTCCATAGAATTTGTAGAAAGATTTTGACAGATTTTTTCCAATCACTTGCGGTCAAAACAAAGTAATTTAAAACAACTGTCGTTGAGACATTTCCTTCAGAATCTGCTAGCGGTTCTCAACCTGTGGGTCCCCAGATGTTGTTGGACTACAACTCCCATCATCCCTGAGCTCTGGCCTTGCTAGCTTGGGATGATGGGAGTTGTAGTCCAACAACATCTGGGGACCCACAGGTTGAGAACCGCGCAGAGCATAGCTGTCAACGTTTCCCTTTTTTTAAGGGAAATTCCCTTAGTCCGAATAGGATTCCTCGCAAGAAAAGGGGAAAGTTGACCGCTATGGACAGAGCCAGGCAGAAGAAGGTGGCAGGGTGGGTGTCCTTCCCCACCCCCGACATAAATCCTGGCTTCGCCCATGCTTCTAACATGTAAGACAGAAATCTCTACCCAGTTTCTCCCTAAGATGTCCCTGCAAAGCTCTTTTAAAACTCTCATCATGGTGCACCCCTCTAAAACGCCCGCAACTGACACTTCAGGTTCCCTTTCGAACGAGGCCATAGAGCTGCGAAGAGGAAGTCTCAGAGCCACCTCTCTCCTCCAAGCTCCTTTTAGAGGAATGAGAACCGGAAGTGTTTGCCCTGTGCGTATGTGGGAGGTGTGTTGTTGTTGTTGTGTGTGTTTTTTTGTTCCTGCTTTTGAGGTGGCTTATCTCTATGCTCCATCGTGAGAATGCCCTTTGCAAAACCAGCCGCCGCCAGAGCTTTGCTCGGAGAGGAGGAGCTGCAGGAAGGAGGCCAGAATTCAAGGTGCCCAAAAATGTCAATGGGGTGATTTGGGCTTGGGTGGGGGGCTCCTGTCTCCCATGTGGGGCTTGCATTGTTTTGCATTGTGAGATACCCCTGGCTGCGTGTGTGTGTCTTCGAAAGAGGACTGGACCAATCCATAGATCTGGATCGTTGAATTTTAGAGGTGGAAAAGACCCAAAAAGGGTTATGCAGCCCAAGAATTCATGGAAGTTAAGGCTGTCAAAAGCTGCTAGCCAGGAAAAACGGCTGCTAGCCACCACGTTGCTCTGGCCCCACAACTGGAGGCAGCCAGCAATGCTGGAAACCAGCGTGGGAAGGGAGAGTCGCTCTTGCGCTCGGATCCTGCTGGTGCGTTTCCTTGGGGCAGCTGAGATATGATATGAGCATCTTTATTGTCCCGTACAGAACAACGAAATTGAAAAAAATATACATCAGACATGCAAAACCAACAAGCCTGCTATCCCAGCCTGGTTAGCCCCCTAAAAACTCTGATAACCCATAATTAAATGCAATATACTCCCACAGAGACTACCTTACACTGCGTTTTAAACCAAAATCGCATCTGGATAAAAACTGTTTCTCAGGTGGCTAGTCCTAGTCTTTATAACCCTTTACCTTCTTCCAGAAGGCAACAGCTGAAAAAGATCATTTCCGGGGTGCACACTATCCTGCGCTATCTCTGCAGCTTTCTTATGGCACCTGGAAGCGTAGATTTGATCCAAGGTGGGAAGAGTGCACCCAATTACTCTCTCCGCAGTCTTTACAACCCTGGACAGCATTGTTTTTCCCCTGACGGTGCAGCTCCCAAACCACACACACAGACCATACGTTAATACACTCTCCACAGTACAATGGTAAAATGCCATCAACATGTCCTTAGAGAGATTGTTTTTCCAGAGGAGTCTCAGAAAATATAACATCTGCTGTGCTCTCTTCATCAGGTCTTTGCTGTTTTCTCCCCAGGTTAGGTCATCTCTCAGCTCCATTCCCAGAAATCGTAACACCGAGACTTGTTCCACGCACTTCCCCTCAATAATGAGTGGCTGAATATTCAGTTTACATTTCCTAAAGTCCACAGTAATCTTTCTTGTTTTCTTTAAGTTAAGGAGTAAGTTGTTTTTCCTGCACTGCTCCCCCAACTGCTCAACTTCCCTCCTATAGGCCACCTCCCCCTCTCCAGCCGTGATTAAACCAACCACCGTTGTATCATCTGGGAACTTAATGATCTTATTACTGGGGAATTTGGGCAGCTAACTGTGAGAACAGGATGCCGGACCAGAGGGAACCTTGGCCTGATCCAGCAGTGCTTTTCTTGTGCTCCAAAAATTAGAACGGAGAGCACACACCATATCTGTCAATGTTTCCCTTTTTTTAAGGGAAATTCCCTTATTCCGAACAGGATTCCTCGCCGGAAAAGGGAAAAGTTGACAACTATGGCACACACACGCAAAGTCCTCTTTCAAATCAGCTACAGTGGTACATTGTGGGGGGGGGGGGGGGAATTCCTTCCAGTAGCACCTTAGAGACCAACTAAGTTAGTTCTTGGTATGAGCTTTCGTGTGCATGCACACTTCTTCAGATACACTGAAGATATACTTCAGATACACAGATACACCAGTGTATCTGAAGAAGTGTGCAAGCACACGAAAGCTCATACCAAGAACTAACTTAGTTGGTCTTTAAGGTGCTAGTGGAAGGAATTTTTTTGTTTTGACTATGGCAGACCAACACGGCTACCTATCTGTAACTGGAATTGTGGGGGGAGTTTGTTTTCATAGAATTGCAGAGTTGGAAGGGACCCCAGGGGTCATCTAGCCCAGCCCGCTACAATGCAGGAATCTCTGCGAAAGCATTTTATTTCTTCCAGGGCTCAGAGTCCTTTTCAGGGGCTGGACACTGTGGGGAAAAGGATGCTGGCCTAGGCGGTTCATTGGCCTCTTCCTATGTCCTTATTCATATTTATCGCTCTCTCTGGGTTAATGGGCACCATCCTTTTCTGTTCTGTTCTGTTTGAATACCTGAGCACAAGAAGCGCATGCTAGATCAGGCTAATGGTCAATCTATTATAAACGGCCTTGGTCCCATGTACCTGAGGGCCATTCTCCACCCCCATCATTCAGCCCGGACACTGAGATCCAACGCCGAGGGCCTTCTGGTGGTTCCCTCATTGTGAGAAGTGAGGTTACAGGGAAGCAGGCAGAGGGCCTTCTCGGTAGTGGCACCCACCCTGTGGAACACCCTCCCATCAGATGTCAAGGAAATAAGCAGCTATCCTATCTGAGGGCAGCCTTGTTTAGGGAAGTTTTTAATAGTTAATGCTGTATTGTTTTTAACACTCGATTGGGAGCCGCCCAGAGTGGCTGGGGAAACTCAGCCAGATGGGCGGGGTATAAATAATAACTTATTATTATTATATTATATTATTACACCATCCACTTCAGGACCTGAGCACAGGAGCAACTCTCCCCCTCCTGTGCTTCTCCTGTGGGTAAACTGAAGTTCCTTCCTGCCTCCTGAAGCTAAAGTCTCAAGGAGCAAAATAAACTGAAGCCACACGCCTGAGTGGCAGTCGCTAGAAACTGCAGGAGAGGAGAGTTGCTCTCGCTTGAAACCTGAGGTTGCTCACTGTGAGATCAGGATGCCATGCTAAATGGGCCTTTGGCCTGATCTTCTTTTTATGTCTTCTTCCTTGCCGAATCCCCCCAAACCTATTCCTCTTTGTCCCCTATCCCAAGGGAGCCATTTGTGGTTTCGGGGTTTGAGTACCAGACTAGGACAGTGGCCCTCAAAAGACTGTGGCACGCCACCCTGGTGTGGCAGGAAGGTTCAGGGACAATCAAAGAGACATTTAAACACCTCAGTGTAGTATAGTATAGGGTTACCAGATGTGCCCAGTTCCCAGGGACAGTCCCTGGATTTGCAAATCTTTTTTTTTTAAAGATATTTATTAAAGTTTCAAAAATTATGTAAAAACAAAACAAAACAACAATACATACAAACACAAACAAAAACAAGTATAGTTTCAATCCCTTATTTTCTTGTAACTTACCTTCCCCGACTTCCTCATACCTCCTCTTTCTGTATTCCAATTTCTAATTATTAATTCAGCAAATCCTCTCCCTTATTTTTCATTTAATTTTTAACCTTTCTTTTTACTTAACCATTACAGCTGGAAACCACATAGTTTCTAAACCAACGTCATTCTAACATTCATTAATTTTGCAATGTTTCCTAAGATAGTCCTTAAATTTCATCCAATCTTCTTCCGCTGTCTCTCTTCCCTGGTCTCGGATTCTGCCAGTCATTTCTGCCAGTCCCATATAGTCTATCACCTTCATCTTGGATTTGCAAATCTGTCCCCTTACAAATTCCGTCCCCGGAATGTCCCCAGATTTGCAAATCTGCCCCTGGGAAATGTGGCAGTAGCAGCCATCCTGGTAGCTCAGTTGGCTCTGGCTGGCTTCAGGAGCTGCCAGCTGCCGTGGTGCCCGCCATTTTTCCTCGCCGGAAGTCCCCATATGATGTGTCTCGTGCGCATATCATGTGTCTCGTGCGATCTCCTGCCCCCTTCCCCCCTTTGTTTTGACTGATTGGGGGAGGCTCGGGAGTCATGGGCGGGTGGCGTGCCGTTGCCCAGTTTTTTAAAAACTGCATTTATGTTTACAGGGTGCGAAAGAAGGACTTTGCACCTTTATACCAAATGCATGTATGCCTGGGCCCAGGGTCTTTTGCCTCACCATCCCCGCTACTGACTCCCTGTTGCTACTCAGCTAAAAAAAAAAAAAAGTGTCCCCGGATTCATTGAAAAAAATCTGGTAAAAATAGTATAGTATCAAAATGGGTTTTTTTTTAATTTGCAGAATATGGACAGATTTTCACGTTCTAGCAGTCGTTTCTTTGTTGTTTTCCGACGCGTTTCTTATCAATAAAAACAAATTCGGTGTGGCGCAAGCAAGTTTTTATTCTGAAAAGTGTGGCCCAGAGGGGGAAAAAGTTTGAGAACCACTGTACTAGGACCTGGGAGAGACAAGGGTTCAAATCCCCACTTGGCCAGAAAGCTCACTGGGTGAGCTTGGGGAACAGGAATGCTCTCTCAGCCTAGCCTACCTCCCAGGGTTGTTGTGAGGCTGCAATGGATGGGCAGGGGAGAGAATTAGGCATGCCACCTGGAGCTCATTGGAGCGCGGGGGGGGGTTAATATTAATGCAATAAATGACTGGTTGTTGTTTTCTAACCATCCACCCCTTCTTCCCATTCCAGCCTGCCCCCACCGCATCCCAATTCATGCGGGGGCGGGGGAAGCACTGACCCCTTTGGGCTCTAAGAGGGAGGATCCCACGGAGGAGGGGTCCCTGCAAGGATGCAATTGTGGCGGCGGGGGGCGGAGAAATGATGCATTTTGCAGAACCTCCAAGCCTTAAATGGGGTTTCATTCGTCTCCAAGGCGCAGCTCCTGAACGCAGGACGCTTGGCCAGCCTGGCGTCCGTCCCCCCCCCCCCGCCAGATGCATCGAGACTACAACTCCCACCAGCCCACGGGGTGCAAGGAAGACTGACACGTGGCTCTCCCCTCCCATTTCCTGCAAAAAAAACCTCCTTCCTTTTCCGCGTGAAACCCCCGCCCTGCCTAGCAACTGCTGACGCGGGCACAGGGGCGCCTTTTCCCCATTGGCCGAAGGTCCTCCTTTTCCGCGCGCAGGTTTCCGCGGCTGGTCCCTGCTTCCCATCCTCCGCGCAGGTAAGTGGATGGATGGATGGATAGAAAGAAAGAAAGAGAGATGCAAGGACATTTGGGGATTCAGGTCCATTGCACGCGCAGGGGGCTGGTTCCTTTGCTCTTTTTGGTGGGGGTGGGGTTGAGTTTTTCCGGTGGGGGCTATTTGCAAGACAGGATTCGCACCCAGGCCCTAAGGTGGGGAGAAAGGGTTTTTTTCCCAGGCTGTGTCTCTCCCCCCGCCCCACCCCCATGGCATGATGCAGTTTTGGGGGTACCCTGTGTTCAAAGGGGGGGGAATGGGATCTAAATGCAATGAATGAATAAAATGGGGGGGTTCGGCATCAGTGGACTCCTAAGGGATTTTTGTGCCGGGCTGCAGGCACCAAGAGGAAAGAGGTCATTAGATCAGAATCGTAGAGTTGGAAGGAAGGGACCCCTGGCGGTCATCTAGTCCAACCCCCTGAAATGCAGGAATCTTACTGTGTATTTTACTCATGGATAAGCTTGCATCTTTAAATGTCTGTGTAATAGGTTTCACAAACCGCTTGGAAGCCTATTTTCACATTAAAGCGATATATGAAGATCCCGGGCCCCAGGGAGATTAGACTGGCCTCGACCAGAGCCAGGGCCTTTTCGGCTGTGGCCCCAGCCTGGTGGAACACTCTCCCACGAGTTGTTCCACCTGGCCTTTGGTCGGGGTTCAATCTGATTCTTCTCTTTCTGTATAAGAACAGGCTTTAGAGTGGCCTCCTAGCCTGCTCACGGGTCCTTTATAAGACCCTGGAGAATATTAACCACTCTCAATTTTACCCCTGGACTGCCATCTGTCCAGATTTTAATTTGCTCTGAACTAATTTTAAGATGTATTTTGGTGTACATATAAACATTTATTATTATGAATGGATATTAATTTCACAGGACCATAGAGGGGACCCTGAGAATCACCCGGTCCAACCCCCTGCGATGCCAAAATGTGTGTGAATGTGCGCGCGCGCACCCCACTTTTTCTGTATTTCTGTTCGATAACTCCTTATTAGGCAATTTCAAAACTCTGAAACTGAGAACCTTCGGGAATTGCCATCAGAAATCTCACAGTTCCTGCAGTTAAGAACCCATAGTTAATTGATGCCTGTTTTTTATTTTTATCCCACGGTTTTATGTTTCGTTGCTCTAAACCTCTTTGATCTTTTATTTTACGACATGGAGGGCATATAAATATTTTTATAAATAAAAAAGGGAGTGTGGGTAGCGCTGTGGGCTAAACCACAAAGCCCAGGACTTGCCGATCAGAAGGTCAATGGTTCGAATCCCTGCGACGGGGTGAGTTCCCGTTGCTCGGTCCCTGCTCCTGCCAACCTAACAGGTCGAAAGCACGTTAATGTCCAAGTAGATAAATAGGTACCGCTCTGGGAGGAAGGTAAATGGCGTTTCCGTGCTCTGTTCTGGTTCGCCAGAAGCGGCTTAATCATGCTGGCCTCATGACCCGGAAGCTGTACGCCGGCTCCCTCGGCCAATAAAGCGAGATGAGCGCCGCAACCCCAGAGTCGGCCACAACTGGACCTAATGGTCAGGGGTCCCTTTACCTTTTATAGATAAAAAATGAATAAATATAACAAAATATTCAGGGGGGAAACACCTTTTGAAACACATGCGTTCTCTTCCCTTAACAGCTTGGGACCAGTTGACTTACAGCATCGCCATACCCCCTTTATGTGCCTGCTTGACCACTCCAATCTGTGGGACTGGCACTGTGCCCACATATTACTCGTTCTGCACTTTTTCCTGGCGGGAAAAGAGCCCCCCCCCAAGCTTTGAGCCATCCCCTGGGGGGAAACCTTACTTTCTGCAGGTTGCTGTGGGGCTCCTGTTTTAGTGTGGCAACACCCAGACTTTGGAAGCTCCTTCACTGTTGGCATCAGTCATCTGCACGCTTTCCAGTGCCCGATTAAAACATTTAGGCAAGCCCTACCTAAACACATAGAAGTTACATGTGCTTCATCTCTTGTTAGCCACAGTTGATTTTAATTTTCTGAATATGTTCTAAATACAGGCAGGCCCCTAATTTTTTGGGGGGGCTGGGTTTACATTCTTGGCTCCTGTGCACATCAGCAGAGCGCACCAAAGCCCAGCCTTTTCTGTCCCCATTATAATAATAATAATAATGTAATAATAATAATAATAATTTATAATTTATACCCCGCCCATCTGGCTGGGCCTCCCCAGCCACTCTGGGCGGCTTCCAAAAAAACATTAAAATACTGCAATACATCAAACACTAGAAGCTTCCCTAAAGAGGGCTGCCTTCAGATGTCTTCTAAAAGTCTTTTTGTTCTCTTTGACATCTGGTGGGAGGGCGTTCCACAGGGCAGGCGCCACTACCAAGAAGGCCCTCTGTCTGGTTCCCTGTAACTTGGCTTCTCACAGTCAGGGAACCGCCAGAAGGCCCTCGGCGCTGGACCTCAGTGTCCGGGCAGAACGATGGGGGTGGAGACGCTCCTTCAGATATACTGGACCGAGACGGTTTAGGGCTTTCAAGGTCAGCACCAACACTTTGAATTGTGCTCGGAAACGTACTGGCCTCTTCTGGGTACAAAACGATCTCGGTCGCACATCAACTGAGCATGTGAAAAATGCTTACCGACTGTACTTGATTTTAATTTTCTATTCATAATTTTAGTGCTTTATTTAAGGGGGGGGGAACCAAGATTTTTAAAAATTTTAAATTGGATTTCAAAAATAAAATGCTTTTGGGGGGAAAATCTTTCTAAAGATCGTTTTCTATTTAAGTTACATTATATTCCAAAGGCTGTTCATCAGGAAATAAGGATTTGTTTAAGTTTTTCATGTGTGCTAAAACTCAGTCTAAGGTTGTTGTTTTTTTAAAAAAATTGCTTAACCACATCAGTTAACAAACATGGATACATATGCTATAATGTTATTGTTTCAGTTTAATAAATTGTTTAAATGGTTGTTAAGGAAATGATTCTTTTTCTCCTTCCAATAAAGTACAGCAGAAACATTGTCCAAATATAAACAGTTAACTTATTAAACCTCACAATAATTTCTTAATTATCCGTCTATGTATTACCAAATCAGTAATTTTTGATATAACTGTAAAAACTACTCTGAAAATTTATTATTCCAAAAATGAAATCTTCATCTGGTTGTAAATATTAAGATTATACCAGCAAGAATGAGTCTTTCTGTAAAA
Organism: Podarcis melisellensis; assembly: GCF_964234715.1. Taxonomy (NCBI): domain Eukaryota; kingdom Metazoa; phylum Chordata; class Lepidosauria; order Squamata; family Lacertidae; genus Podarcis; species Podarcis melisellensis. The sequence continues at coordinate 121,248,678 of NC_138529.1, read as the reverse complement.
AGATGATTTAAATCAAGTCTTGCTGAGTAGAGATTTAAATCGTGATTTAAATTGATTTGATTTAAATCAAATCCCCCCCCCGCTTTATTTTATAATTCTGAAAACCACATAGAGGGGTTCCCCTCATATATGTTTTTATTTATTTTTATTGACAACAAACCAGTTGCAGAAAAAAGAAATGAAAGAAAAATTAGTTGTTGGTTTGTTTTTTTAAATGTCAGTTGTCACCATGGCAAATAAAGAAACAAAAGATTCAGCTATGCAATTTTCTGAGTCAATAATATAATATACCAAGGGGGGAGGGACGCTTAGTAAATGATTACAAAGAGTTCCAAGGTCTAAATTAAAACAACTGCCCCCTTTTTTTTGTAAAGAAAAGCAAAATAGCCTTGAGCTGTACTGAATCAAGATGGTACCTGACAGTTCTCAGCTATTTTTATGCCTGTGGGGTAGGGTGGTTTTCTTAAAATCAGAATACATGTTGATTTTATTAAATAAATGCATTAACTCTCTGTGCCGATGTAAACGCCATCCTTAAGAACAACAGGTAAGCAAAAGGCAACAGAGCAAGTTAGTCTGAAACCCCCAACCTTTTACACCAGTGGTTCCCAAGGTAGGTGGTACTTTCCCCCTGGTGGGCAATAGTGCCACCTGGGGGGCACTAAGAGGAAAGGGGGCACTGGAGGTATAAGGTATGCAGCCTAGGACCCATGTACCTACGGGACTGCCTCTCCTGGTACGCCCCGCGGAGGACCTTAAGGTCCACAAATGACAACACCTTGGAGTTCCCAAGTCACAAGGTGGTTAGACTGGTCTCAATTAGGGCCAGGGCCTTTTCAGTGCTGGCCCCTACTTGGTGCAACGCTCTGTCACAAGAGACCAGGGCCCTGTGGGACTTGACATCTTTCCGCAGGGCCTGCAAGACAGAGCTGTTCCGCTTGGCCTTTGGTTTGGACCCAGTCTGACCCTTACGTTTCCCTCCCCTTATGGTTTTGATCTGTGGGCTACTTTTAAAATGAGGCTGCATTTTAAATTGCATTTTAACCTGTATTTTAAATTGGTGTGGTTTTTTCCTATTATGTTTTTATTGTAATTTTACTGGTGTTAGCCACCCTGAGCGTGGCTCTGGCCGGGGAGGGCGGGGTATAAATAATAATAATAATAATAATAATAATAATAATAATAATAATAATATGACTAGCAGCCTTTGAAAAGCAGTTTTGTTGGGTTAGGAATCAAGAAGGCAATAAATTATTTTTTTTAAGAATGGGAAATGTTTATAATGTATATACAAAATCACTGTAAACAGGTCAAAACATTAGCAGGGTTTTAAATACACTTGTAATGTAATAGATAACTTAGGGAGATGAAAAATTGGAGAAGTACTGATATGCAGCTGAAAATAGAATTAAAAGGACCCATGGAAGGGATTGGGGGGGGGCGGAGTCAGGAGATTCAGAGTAATCTTGATATTGGATTTTGTACTGTTTTATGTTGTATGTTTATATCAATGAAAAACAATAAAAAGATTATTTAAAAAATATAGTTCAGCCCCCTGCAAGGCAGAAATCTCAGATAATGCATCCATGACAGATGATGATGATGATAATAATAACAGTAATTTATTATTTGTACCCCGCCCATCTGGCTGGGTTTCCCCAGGCACTCTGGGTGGCTTCCAACAAAGTTTAAAACTAAAATAAAATGTCACACATTAAAAACTTCCCTACATGCATTCAGATGTCTTCTAAATGTCAGGTACAGTCCGTTCGCAACCCGTGTCTGCGCACGCGCGGGTTCCGATTCGGCACTTCTGTGCATGCGCAAAGCGGCGATTTAGCGCTTCTGCGCATGTACAACCGCCGAAACTCGGAAGTAACCCGTTCCAGTACTTCCTGGTTTAGGTGGTCCATAACCCAAAAAAAACGCAACTGGAAGTGGCTGTAACCCGAGGTATGACTGTAGTTGTTTATCTCTTTGACATCTGATGGGAGGTCGTTCCACAGGGCGGGTGCCACCACTGAGAAGGCCATTGGCGCTGGATGGCGAGGTTGAGACTTCGTAATTGGAACCGGGAGGGTGGGAACCCGAAAAGGTTTGGGAACCACTGCTTTACCTCTCTCTAATCCCACTCCCACCTTTTACAGCTCCTTGGCTTTCAATACTGCACATCCCAGCTATTTGCCTTTGGCCTTTTTGGAACCGGATGTAGAGCACAGATTAAAGGGACGTCCTGAAACACAAAGTGGCCACAAGATCAGGAACCGTGGAGGATTCTGGGAAAGAACCATGCAGAAGATTCCGGGCAATGACAACACCAGCTCAGGCGCTGTGTGTCAGCGCTTTAGGGAGTTTGGCTACCAAGAGGCCGGGGGACCCCGAGAGGTCTGCAGCCAGCTCCACGACCTTTGCCGCCAGTGGCTGAAGCCGGAAAGGCTCACCAAGGCCCAGATGCTGGACCTGGTGATCCTGGAGCAGTTCCTGACTATCCTCCCCCCGGAGATGGAGAACTGGATCAGGGAGTGCGGAGCAGAGACCAGCTCCCAGGCGGTGGCCTTGGCAGAAGGCTTCCTCCTGAGCCAGGCAGAGGGGAAGAAGCGGAAACAGGTAAGAGTGTGTTTCATCCTAGTATTGTCTTCACTGATGTGTCTAGCCTAGTATTGTCGACACTGGCAGGCAGTGATTTCAGGCAGGGAGTCCTTTCCAGCTCTTCATAGGGCTGGGCTGTTGAATGGTTTCTTAATATTAAGGTTCATTATTGTTTCACAAGATGTGTATCTCTTTAAAGGACAGAGTAAACATCATGACCTAGTTTTACAGCTGTGGAGCAGTATAGCAGGTGCTGTTAAGTTGTGTGAATTAAGCTGTGTCAGCAATTGGGTATAGTATATTAAGAGCAGCGTGTACCTCTCTCAGTACCCTGGTGAATGGGTCAATGGATGGGTCATACTTAAATATTTAATGTAAGAGGAGTTTTTGTAATTAAAGCCAAGCAAAATATATTTTTGCGTTTCTTCATTGTTTCCTGAATGTGTAGTCTCCCCAGCACGCTTTCTGCAGTGCAGTTAATCTGCTAAATATGCAACATGAGATATATCATCCAAAACTGGTTTTTTGACCTGGCAATACATCACGACATTCACGATGTGTGTGTGCTATGCAAAAACCATGATGTGGGGGGAAATTGAAGCCAGCTGACGTGTCTACATATCTTATTTCAGACATTGTGATATATCCGTGTTATATCATGGTGTTTAGCTGGCGATATACAGGTGAAACTCAAAAAATTAGAATATCGAGGAAAAGGTAATTTATTTCAGTAATTCAACTTAAAAGATGAAACTAATATGTGAGATACTCACGACATGCAAAGCGAGATACGTCAAGCCTTTATTTGTTATAATTTTGATGATTATAGCATACAGCTGATGAAAACCCCAAATTAACAATCTCAGAAGATTAGAATATTGTGGAAAGGTGCAGTAGCTATTCAATCCATAACACCTGCATTGAGTTCCTGAGCCTTTCAATGGTCTCTCAGTCTGGTTCAGTAATTGATGCAAAAGGGGCCCAAACCAAGTACTGAGTACATATGCATGCTTCTACTTCTCAGAGGTCCAATATTACTCTATTTGCAATCCTTGTTTTGCTGATTTCATTTAATATTCTAAATTTCTGAGATTGTTAATTTGGGGTTTTCATCAGCTGTAAACTGAATTACTGAAACAAATGAACTTTTCCACAATATTCTAAATTTTTGAGTTTTACCTGTATCACCAATAAATCATGATGCACTTTTAGGCACCAGGCAAAAACATTCCTCTTTAACGAGGCCTTTGGCTGATTGGCATCCAATGCCCGTTAAAAAATGTGTTGGGGAGATTATTGGGTTATTCTTGTTTTTATTATGTATTTTGTGTTATTATGTTGTGAACCGCCCTGAGACCTGCGGGAATAGGGCAGTATACTATTTTTAAAATGAGAGGAGAGGCTGTCTTAGTACTGTGGGTTAATTCACAGGCCAGACAGTGATGGCCTTCACATAAACCATTTCCTAATCCCTGTCTCTGTCCCTCGTCTGGAATCCTTAAAATTCCCTTTCAGGTGGAAGAAATGGTGGCAGACCCAGCTACCAACTTGGCAGAGGGAGAGGCAGTCCCTTCGGCCACCACACTGAGGCCACCTTACAGGTGGATCGTGCAGGAGGGCAGTGGAGGTGCCACCTTGCTGGGTAAGGACCATGACGGGGCCCAGCTCAACTTGGCCTCCTCTTCCGCCTCGGTTGCTTTCATTCTACTGTTGTCAGGGAATGGTCTGAATCAGAGGATTGGGGAATGCATTCTCAGGCAGATCAGATCCTCTTTGAAGAGGAGGGGGAAGATTTGCTCCTCCTGTTTCTAGTGATTTCAGGAGCAGAGAGAGATACAGACACTGAACAGCTTAGGCAGGAGTTGCCTAGTTACGAGATAATGGCAAGAGAAACAAAAGGGAGGGAGCAGCCAGCAGAGACATCATTAGAGAGTGTGGGGGGCCCTCCCTCCCCAAGAACGAGGAGGTTCCGTCCGTATTAGAGAACAAAGGATGCAGAGAGGAGGGTGTTTCTGGGGACAGAAGGGAGAGGATTTAGAGTAGCCAACTGCTCTCCTTGTGGAGGGATGTGGATTTTTGCTTGCAACCAGATGACTGAATAAAAAAGGCCATAAAATATAAACTGCTCGTTAATTATTGCCTGTGAAGTTGCTGAAGGGAGGGGAGGACTCTTCACACCTGACATACTGCTTATTGATTATCGCATTTCTATCTCACCTTTCGCCCAAGGAGCTTGAGGTGGTGTAGATAATTCTCCCCATTTTATCCCCATGAGGTAGGTCAAGGGGGTGGATCAAGTCCCCTGGAAGGAAAGGTAGCAGCGTTTACAGGAAAGGCGAGTGAGAGGTGATGCAACAGACGTTTATGGAATCATGCACAGCATTAAGTGGCTATAGAAAAAGTTTTATCCCACTCTCAATAATAATTGAGAGTTGTTTTCGAGCACAATTCAAAGTGTTGGTGTTGACCTTTAAAGCCCTAAACGGCCTCAATCCAGTATATCTGAAGGAGCGTCTCCACCCCCTATCATTCTACCAGCGGGCCTTCTTGGTAGTGGCGCCTGCCTTGTGGAATTTGTTTTTTTAAATGTGAAATTCAATAACAATTAATTGGCAAGAAGATAACAAGATTAAGCATCTCCACATCTCCTTTTCTCCCTCCCAGGAAGTGGCCCAACCCTGGCAATTTCTCCCGCGGTTGGTGGAGGGGAAGGAGCTGCTGTCCAGTCAAATAAGGTAATAAAAGCTCAATGCTGGGAATTCCCAAAGTGGTGAAAGAAAGTGCTTAGCCACACAGCATATAGTTACAGCAGGCATAGGCAAACTTAGCCCTCCAGATGTTTTGGGACTACAGTTCCCATAATCCCTGACTACTGGTCCTGTTAGTTAGGGATGATGGGAGTTGTAGTCCCAAAACATCTGGAGGGCCGAGTTTGCCTATGCTTGAATTACGGGATTCACTCCAACGAGTTGCCGTGATGGCTGCCAACTTTAAAAGGAGATTAGACAAACTCATGGAGAGAGAAGGCTTTCCTTGGCCTCCAGCCACAATATCTTTGCTCTGCCTTCATGGTCTGAGCAATTCAGATGCCTCTGAATAATCCCAGTTACCGGCAGGGAAGAGTGTTGCTGCTCCTGTTGCTCTCGGGTCCTCCTTGCTTCTCTGCTTTTTACATTGGGCATCTGTTTGGCCACTGTTCTAACCAATATTGTTAGCTAGGTGGGCTTTGAATGCTCTTCACTCTTGCAAGAGAACCGCCAGACGTGTTGCCTTCTCTTTCTTGTTGGGTCCTCCTTTTTGGATTACCTAGACGGACAAGCTGTCTTCTCTTCCTTATTCTAGGCTCCGATGAGCTTTGACGAGGTGGGCGTCTACTTCACAGAGGAGGAGTGGAATCTGCTGGATCCGGCCCAGAGAGCTTTGCACGGGGAAGTCATGGAGGAGAACTGGGGGAACCTGGAGTCTGTCGGTAAGGATCCCTCTCTGCCTTGTGTGGCGGATGCTGAAGGTTGAAATTTTGATTGAGGTCCTTTTATTGAATGATATCCTCTTCTTTTCTGGGTTTCCCTCTGAGGGAGTCAGAGATTCCTCCAGACGTACCTTTTTAAGTCTTGAGAATGTTGAATGTTTTGATGTTTTATGGCTCTTTGTGCGCCTATGTAACATGCCTTCGAATTCTGCTCAGAGAAGATTTTGGCTTACCTGGAGGTTCTGCAAACCTCCAGCACAATTCCGAGCACAATTCAAAGTGTTGGTGGTGACCTTGAAAGCCCTAAACAGCCTCAGTCCTGTATACCTGAAGGAGCATCTCCACCCCCATCGTTCAGCCCGGACGCTGAGATCCAGCGCCGAGGGCCTTCTGGTGGTTCCCTCACTGCAAGAAGCCAAGTACAGGGAACCAGGCAGAGGGCCTTCTCGGTAGTGGCGCCCGCCCTGTGGAACGCCCTCCCACCAGAGGTCAAAGAGAACAACAACTACCAGACTTTTAGAAGACATCTTAAGGCAGCCCTCTTTAGGGAAGCTTTTAATGTTTGGTGCATCACTGTATTTTAATATTTTGTTGGAAGCCACCCAAAGTGGCTGGGGAAGCCCAGCCAGATGGGCAGGGTATAAATAATTTATTATTATTATTATTATTATTATTATTATTATTACTTGGGTCCCTAACTGGATACTGGACTCTCTTTTATTCCTTGGCTTCATGTTTTGTTTCCGTTGTTTCCCCTTGCCTGGGAGATGAACCAAGTGGTTGAGAAGTAAATTCTTCCCACACAGATACCTGTCCAACATCTTCACAGCCTCTCCCAATTCCAAAGGAATTGGAAGACTGAGCTGTGTAGCGGCATCATGCTCCAAATTGCTGGATCACCACTCCCAATAGTTTTATATAGGTGTTAAACAGCATAGGAGACAGAATGAGTCACTGTGGGGCCCTGCAGCCCCCAAACCATGGAGCGTAGCAACAGTCTCCTAGTGCTATTTCCTGGTAGCAACCCTGCAGGTAGGAGTGAAACCATTATGAAACAGGACCTCCATCTGGCACCCTCTTGAGCCATTCCAGGAGAACACCGCAGTCAATGGTTTCAAAAGTCATTGGTGGGTCAAGGAAAGCCAACAGGGTTCAAGCCCTCTTTTAGTCCCAAGAAAGGTTGTAGCTCAGGCAACCAAGGCTGTGTCGGAGCCAACACTGGGCCTGAAACCAGACTGAAATGTATCTGGACCATCTTGTTCCTTCAGGGAAGGAACCAGGTACAGGGAACCAGGCAGAGGGCCTTCTCAGTAGTGGCCCTGTGGAATGCCCTTCCATCAGATGTCAAAGAGATGATATAACCTTTAGAAGACATCTGAAGGCAGCCCTGTCCAGGGAAGCTTTTCAATGTGTAACAACAACAACAACAACTTATTATTTATACAACAACAACAACAATAACAACAACAACTTATTATTTATACCCCACCCAGCCACTCATTTATTAAAATGCAGTAATGCATCAAACATTAAAAGCTTCCCTAAACCGGGCTGCCTTCAGATGTCTTCTAAAAGTCTGGTAGTTGTCGTTCTCTTTGACATCTGGTGGGAGGGCATTCCATGGGGCGGGTGCCACTACCGAGAAGGCCCTCTGGCTGGTTCCCTGTTACTTGGCTTCTCGCAGGGAGGGAACCGCCAGAAGGCCCTCGGAGCTGAACCTCAGTGTCCGGGTAGAACGATGGGGGTGGAGACGCTCCTTTAGATAATACTGGACCGAGGCCATCCAATGTTTTGTTTTGTTTCTATATATGTTGGAAGCCGCTCAAAGTGGCTGGGGCAACCTAGTCAGGTGGGCAGGGTACAAATATTATTATTATTATTATTATTATTATTATTATTATTATTATTATTATTGGCAACTCTGCTTTATGTCTACTTTCCTCTCTTTGTTATAGCAGGTGCTGAATGGGTGAGTGAGATTGAGGGAGAAGCGCACACCACGTTCTTGGAAGGAGCTGGCTGTATAGACGGGAAAGCTCAGAGAAGGGAAATGGAACCAGAAGAGAAGGACAACTCCTTTGCTTCTCAGTGTAGCGACTTGTGTGAAATTCCAGCCGAAGACCAAGAGAAGAAAAGTATTCAGTGCAGTGTGTGCGAGGAAAGCTTTAGTTGTGAATCAGGCCTTAATACTCACATGAGAATCCACATCGAGGAGAAAGCGTATAAATGCCCGGTCTGTGAGAAGAGCTTCAGCTGTAGTGCACATGTTAGTGAACATCTAACAGTCCACATAGCAGAGAAGCCATATCAGTGCTGGGACTGTGGACAGAGTTTCCAGCACAGCACGAGTTTTACACGGCACTTGACGATCCACACTGGGGTGAAACCGTATACCTGCTCCGAGTGTGGAAAGAGCTTCCGCCTGAGGGCGTATCTTACTTCACATCAGAAACTCCATACGGGGGATAGACCATATGACTGCTCAAAGTGTGGGAAGAGTTTTGTTAGCAGTGCACACCTTCGGTCACATCAGAGAATCCACACCGAGGAAAAAACGTACAAATGTTTGGAGTGCGGAAAGAGCTTCAGGCAGCGGATACACCTTAGCTCACATCAGATAATCCACACAGGGGAGAAGCCACACAAATGCTCCGAGTGTGGAAAGTGCTTCACTCACTGCAAAAGCCTCACACGGCATCTCCTCACCATCCATACAGGCGAGAAACCCTACAAATGCTCCGAGTGTGGAAAGAGCTTCAACCACAGCATGAACCTTAAGTTACATCAGAGAATCCATACAGGGGAGAAGCCGTATGAGTGTTTGGAGTGCGGGAAGAGCTTCAGCTGGAGGACCTCTTTTACTTCGCATCAGAAGATCCACATGGGGATGAAGCCATATAAGTGCTCCGAATGTGGAAGGAGCTTCCGTAACCACATAAGCTGCATACGTCATCAAAGTGTGCACACCGGAGAGAAGCCGTACACGTGCTCAGAGTGTGGGAAGAGTTTCAGTCACAACTCTAGCCTTACTGAACATCAGAAAATCCACACAGGGGTGAGGCCATATATATGTTCAGAGTGTGGGAAGACTTTCATCCGGAGACTACACCTTACAAGCCATCAAAGAACCCACACAGGAGAGAAACCATATAAATGTTCGGAATGTGGAAAGCGATTCAGCCAGAGCTCGAGCCTTAATGTACACCGAAGAATCCACACGGGGGAGAAACCATATACGTGCTCGGTGTGCGGGAAAAGCTGCAGCCAGAGGTCAAACCTTAACGTACACGAAAGAATTCATAAAGGGGTGGTTGCTGTCAATTCTGCCGATGCCTGTAATATGGAAAGAATTTCAGTTACGGAACAGGCCTTCAAAATAGAGGATCCATACATCGGATATGGAATCTAAATGACTTAAGCGCTTATCTGTCTAATCAAATCTGCGATCCTTGAGAGGAAATACAGAGAAACCGTATAAATATTCACGATCCAACAAATTGTATGTTGGCTCCCCAACATTGCTAATGAGAGGATGACTATGGTGAGCAAGCATCTACAGGAGCCAACATCATCCATGACATCTTCTGATTAAAGGCTCCTCTGGCCACCTGGGCAGAATAAACTTTCCTAATTCTTCCAAGTGATCACCTGAGTCCCCTCTACCACGGAGAAAGATCCCTCTGGACATCTGCATTTGCAAAGATGGTTCCTATACTGTCCTGTGCCATTTTAATCTGATAACTTCATGACATTGTGGCATTTCTTTTCTGAGAAGGTAGAAGTTTCAGGCGCTGAGCTCCAGGCTCTTTATTTTTGTAGGAAGGAGGTTATGGAGATTGATTTTATACAGTTTTAATGTTTATTATTATTATTATTTTGTTATTAGTTTGATTTTATATTTGATGTAGCCTGCCCCAAGATCCCTTAAATTAGGAGTGGGAACCTCTGGTACAAGAGCTGAAAGCACTCTGTCTGACCTGCGGGAAACTCCCAGCAGCCCATGCTCCTGTTTCACACTCTTCCTTGAGTGTTTTTGCCACACTTGGGTGTGTTTTGAATTCTGATAATTCTGCCTCTTGGCTTGGATGGAAGGCAGAGCAGGGCTTGTGCAGAAACTAGCCTACTGTACAAAAGCTAAAATGTTCGTTTCCTGATCTTCCCACTTTCACCTCTGGCCACATGGCCAGTGTGGTGTAGTGGTTAAGAGCAGTAGACTCGTAATCTGGTGAACCAGGTTCGCTTCCCCGCTCCTCCACATGCAGCTGCTGGGTGACCTTGGGCTAGTCACACTTCTCTGAGGTCTCTCAGCCCCACTCACCTCACAGAGTGTTTGTTGTGGGGGAGGAAGGGAAAGGAGATCGTTAGCCGCTTTGAGACTCCTTCGGGTAGTGATAAAGCGGAATATCAAATCCAAACTCCTCCTCTTCTTCTTCTTCCATCACTGGTCTCTCACCTCTGAAAGTTTGCCCAGAAGGAAATGTGGCTCTTGGGCTGGAAAAATGTCCCCCACCTCCGCCTTAAATAAGTAACTGTAAATATTCACATCTGGAAACAGTAAGTGCAGATGTGCCACTCGGCAGACCCCCGCTTGTTGCTCAGGTGCAAGCAGGACCCATCCCACCAGAGCGGTTGGCGAAAGAAGCCTTGCTATTTTAGAGTAGCGCTGGCTTACGGTGGGCAACTGGTTCATAGAGTCATAGAATTGAAGAGTTGGAAGGGACGTAAAGTGTCATCAGTGCAACGGCCATGTTAAGAAATAGCTCAGTTTGAAGACTTTAGTTATGGAGAAGGCTCAGAGGAGTTTTTTCTCTGGGGTAGCTCCTAAAGCAACCTTTCTCACCAGATGTTGTTAGACTACAGGACCTGTTTTCAGGGATAAATGAAAAAATATTTTTTTATTTATACCCCGCCTTTCCCGGTTCAGAAAACCGGGCTCAGGGCAGCTAACAACAAATTTAAAACACTTAATTGGTGCAACAAAAAACAGCATAAAATACAGTATAAAACGTGAATAACAATAAATTCAGAATTCAAAAATCAATTTAGGGGGAAAATCCATCCAATAAACATTAGATGATCATCAGGGCTAGCTGGCTAAATTAGTCCCATACGGGCCAGCGAGGAGACCAGGGGAGAATTAGCTGTGGGATCCCAGAGCAGGTAATCTTCATAAAAAGGGGAGGGGGAGGGAAGGAAGTGGAATAAAAGATCAGGCTAAGTTCAAGTTGAAAGCCAGGCGGAATAGCTCTGTCTTATAGGCCCTGCGGAAGGAGGTTAAATCCTGCAGGGCCCTGGTCTCCTGGGACAGAGCATTCCACCAAGTCGGAGCCATCACTGAGAAGGCCCTGGCCCTGGTGGAGGATAATCTGACTTCCTTAGGGCCCTGGACCTCTAAACTATGGTTATTCATGGACCTTAAGCTCATCTGCAGGGCAGACCAGGAGAGGCGGTCCCGTAAATAGTGGTAGTTGTAGTCCAACGTCTGGGGGACCCAAGTTTGCCCTAAATTGTGGAATTCCTTCTTCACAGTTGCGTCTGATGAGTTAAAAGTATGTTTGTTGGGCTCCCCTCCCTTTTCAGTTTTGTTTAATCTATGCAGCTCTGCTTCTGCTTAGAACTGCTCTATTGCTTTACTTTTTTTATAATTGTATGAAAAGTTTTGCTTGTTTTTTATATATAATTTTGTACGTTAATATTGTTGTATCTTGCCCCTAGGAACTTGTGGTGAAGGGTAGGGAAGCAGTCAAATAAACAAAACGTCAGAATTGAGCAGACTTCAGGCTTGCAGGATCTTCTTTGTTTCACGCTTGAACCCCCAGGTCCACCAAGTGGAACCTGGTGCAAAAGAATGGCTAGTAGCTGGAGGACATCACAGAATCTTAGAGTTGGAAGGGGTCCCCCTGGGGTCATCTAGTCTAACCCCCTGCAATGCAGGAATCTCAGCTAAAGCACCCATGGCAGATGGCCATCCAGCCTCTGCTTAAAAACCTCCAAGGGAAGCAAGTCCACAACTTCCCAAGGGAGTCCGTTTCACTGTTGAACAGCTCTTACTGTCAGAAAGTTCTTCCTGATGTTTGGTTGGAATCTCCTTGAAGCCATGGGTTCAAGTCCTCCCCTCCAGAGCAGGAGATAAGCATGTTCCCTCTGCTATGTGACGGCCCTGGAGATATTTTATGATGACTACCCTATCTCCTCTCAGTCTCCTCTTTTCCAGGCTAAACATGCCCAACTCTTTCCGGTTTTTTTTTCACTTTTCTTTTTTTGATGCAGCAAGAAAAAAGGAAAAACACGAATACCAAATTACACACAGGAATAACCATAGAAACATAATTTTCTCAACAAACAATGAAACATAAATTGGTCAACTCTAAAGATCCAACCTCCCGTCTATTCCATATTTCGATTTCATATTGCTTATTGCCATACACACTTTTATCATAATTAAACTTTTTCTTAATATATCTATTTCTTATATCTACCTTGCAACTATTACTGAAGTTCCTCAAGTGCTGCAAGGTGTTTTTGTCTTGGGGATCTTTGCAACAGGCAGCCCCCATGCCATTCTTGTCCCTGGAAATCCACCATATCCTTCCTTGGGACAAACCAGCTTAGGGAGATCGTCTTTATGATGAAATGTATATATTGTGCTATATGGGTGCTGGTGATATTTCCTTTGGTGGGAAGGCAGAAGACCGAACGACTGGGCTGAGCGGTCTTAGCCCTGGCTGGGGAGGAACAGGGCAGATAAGTCCTCCTGTTTGTGCTGGCTGTAGCAGAACGGGCGCGGGGCATCGCTTCCACCCCATGGAACCAGTTCCAACAAGTAGTTACACGAAGGGAGAAGGCTAAGAGTTACTTAAGAGTGACACTGGAGATTTGCCAAATAGCAGTTCGAAAGCACGTCAAAGTGCAAGTAGATAAAGTGCAAGTAGTTACCTTCCGATGGGAAGGTAAACGGCGTTTCTGTGCGCTGCTCTGGTTCGCCAGAAGTGGCTTAGTCCTGCTGGCCACATGACCCGGAAGCTGTACACCAGCTCCCTTGGCCTGTAAAGCAAGATGAGCGCCGCAACCCCAGAGTCATCCACGACTGGACCTAATGGTCAGGGGTCCCTTTACCTTTACCTTTAGACTTTGGGAAAACAGAAAGCTCTCTGCCAGTCCCTAAATTCTGGAATTCCCACCATTCAGGTGTAAACTGTGTTGTCTGAATATGTTCATGGGCATCCAGCCTCTTCTGTTCTGTTTCACTTTTTCTGCTCTGTTTGGCATGTTTTGTTTTGTAATTGTGTAAGCTGTTTTAATGGTTTTTACAATTTCATGCGGTTATGCCAATGAGGGACGCGGGTGGCGCTGTGGGTTAAACCACAGAGCCTAGGACTTGCTGATCAGAAGATTGACGGTTCGAATCCCCGCAACAGGGTGAGCTCCCATTGCTCGGTCCCTGCTCCTGCCAACCTAGCGGTTCGAAAGCACGTCAAAGTGCAAGTAGATAAATAGGTACCGCTCTGGCGGGAAGGTAAACGGCGTTTCCGTGCGCTGCTCTGGTTCGCCAGAAGCAGCTTAGTCCTGCTGGCCACATGACTGTACGCCAGGCTCCCTCAGCCAATAAAGCGAGATGAGCGCCGCAACCCCAGAGTCTGTCATGACTGGACCTAATGGTCAGGGGTCCCTTTACCTTTACTTATGCCATTGGAATTTGCCTTAGGACCTTATTGAGAGGGGCAGGTAACTCAAATAAATAGGTGAGCCCGTGGAAATTGCCCAAACTCACCTTTGAGTTATATATAAAGAATCCACTTAATAAACCAGCTTAAGTTACTCCATGTCCAAGCCTAATAAACGCCATACTGGGAGGCTTTGAAGCATTCTGATAGAAATTGCATAAAGAGACACAGGTGCAGATAATCCTGTGTGTACAGTAAGGCTGAGGGAACATGGGTCCCAGGCAGAGCCCCTGTTGGCCTTTACCTCACCTGATACCTGCCGTGTCAGGTGTGCGTGCAGGAGCCAGGCCCTGTGACCAGAACTGGGGCCTTCCTAAGTTCTGAAGAGGCAAACCGCGGCCACACAGGCGAGGCCAATTGGTAACTCACAGCACCTGGTGGCAAGAGCTGGAAAGGGATATAAGGTCAGCATTTCCCTTCGGCTCTTTGCCGCAGCAACCATAAAAACGTTTCCTGCCTTGCTGTGTTTGGCTCCTTGACTCCCTGCTTCTTGATCCTCGGACCCTTGACTTTGAGACTCCTGGTTCTCTGACCCTCAGACTCTTGGCTTCCTGACTCCTGGCTTCTGGACTCCCATTCCTGCTCCCACCCCACCATCTTGCCCCCGGTCCTGACGTCCCCTGCCGGGACTTCGATTGCCCATGAACCGGACCGCGACATGCCGTGAGAGGAGGGTGCTTCAAAACACACACTTCCAGAGGGCAAGATTGGGGCACAACCTTCCATGTACCATGTTTCCTTTTGCAGTCGCTTACCCCTTTTCCTTTCCACCAGCTGTACTCCTTTCTTCCCTCTGGATAGTCCCTCTGAAACCTTCAAAGTGTGGAGGGTGGGCCTTAGGCTCCATCTCCCGGATTGGCTCTCCCCCCTCTGCTCCATCCCATTGGCTCTGTTTTGTCACTGCCAGAGAACAGGTTTCCCTGCCTTTTCATCTCGAGAGGTCAACAAATATGGGGGAGGGGAATCTACATGCATGGTGAGGGTTGTGGTATAGAAGCAAACCTTTGGCAGTGAGTTTGGACTGCTCTGAGATGGCATCCAAACCATAAAAGCGTGTCAAGTATAGAGCAGGTGTGTATGGATTGACCAAAACAGCAGCCCTGTGGGTCAAATGGGGAGTTCCTGGCAGCCCTAAGGTGGCTACAAGGACACGGGTGGTGCTGTGGTCTAAACCACGGAGCCTCTTGGGCTTGCCAATCAGGAGACTGGCGGTTCGAATCCCCGCAACGGGGTGAGCTCCTGTTGCTCTGTCTCAGTTCCTGCCCACCTAGCAGTTCAAAAGCACGTCAATGTGCAAGTAGGTAAATAGGTACCGCTGCGGCAGCAAGGTAAACGGTGCTTCTGTGCGCTCTGGTTTCCGTCACGGTGTTCCGCTGCCCCCAAAGCGGTTTAGTCCTGCTGGCCACATGACCTGGAAAGCTGTCTGTGGACAAATGCCAGCTCCCTCAGCCTGAAAGCGAGATGAGTGCCACAACCCCATAGTCGCCTTTGACTGGACTTAACCATCTAGGGGTCCTTTACCTTTACATTTTACCTAAGGTGGCTCATGCGCTGGAGGTTCTTGCCACTGCCCAAAAAGGAAACCTTGACTGTGACTCTTGTCTATGTGCTTTATCCTGCAAATTAAGTGTCATGGACTGGTTTTGATGCAGAGGAATGGTGGGAGGAACCAGCTGGGGTAAAACTCCAAGGGAAGAAGACTCCAAGGGAAGAGGTTTTGGGACTACAGTTCCCATCATCCCTGACCACCAGTCCTGTTAGCTAGGGATCATTGGAGTTGTAGTCCCAAAACATCTGGAGGGCCGAGTTTGCCTTTGCCTGGTATAGAGCAATTCAAGATAAAATTCACAGTTTGGGCATTACTGTTGAGAGCCTTGAAGCATGTGACGAAACTTACAGTTAATCAAGCAGTGGCTTTACGGCCACGAAAGACAGCACTTGTTACCTCAGCCCCTGAGATCCTGCTTTCCGGAGGCCTTAGGTATTAAAACATCCTATGGAACCTGTGCCAAATATCTGAAGGATCTACTACTCCCTTCCCATCGGAGAACCTTTATGCTCGTGAGATTAAATGCTTTCCCTTCTGCAGTGACTAAAGGCAGATCCTCACATATTCCATATCAAGCCCGTTTGTGTGCCTGCAACCAAGAAGTACCTGATTCAATGAACCACATTCTTTTAGATTGCTCTTTACACAGCAGACGTCGCCAACTGATGCTGAGCAAAATGTTGGACCTTCGGCGCACAATTCCGAGAAGAATTCAAATGAAGTTTCTCCTGGCAGATCGGGACAAAGATATCACTGCTCCAGTAGCTTCTTTTTTTACCACAATTTTACCCGAAAGGGTTCCCAACAAACCATCCTTTCGGGAATTAGGCAGGGTGTAGCAGAATATCTAAGTGCACACAATTATGGCGTGACCTTATAACCCTTCACAGTTTCACCCTTGTCCTTTTAATTATTCCAGTGACCTGAAACATTGTATGCTATGATGCCAATAAATGTATTTGATTTGATTTGATTTGATTTGAAGAAGCAGAGGGAGATGTTTGGCTGACAACAGTTGGACTAGAAGACGTTGTTTGACTGGCCCTTTGAAAAAATACCTGTGGGTGTTCAATCATACCTCAATTGCACATTATTTGCAAAAGCAGTCACACTGACCTCAGAGAGGCACTAGCTGCCTAAAGATCAGTAGGGTTCATTAGTGTCATGAACTGGCAGGATATCAAAGAAGGGAAAGGAGGTCCCAGTGAGGGGAATAGCTGCAACTGGTACTCACAGAAGCAAGCCAAAGAAGAGGAAGGGGAGGTTGGCGACTTGGGAGGTATTAATTGGACCTCAGAGGACATTGAAGGGGCAGCCAACAGCTCACAGGAGCCAGGGGAAGTGGACACATCACCAGAACCGGAGGTGCCCCCTTCTCTGTGAGTTCAGGACAGGTGACAATCACATGTTTTCTTAAGAGGAGAGACACAGCTAGGGCAAGCTCAGGTCCGTCTTTCCGTACACCCATGTTCAGCCCACATCTTCAGCGCCTGCATGGGCTGGGTGATGGGAGCACCTTCTCTGACCTTCCAATCACAGGAACGCAGGAACAGCAACACAGAAGTCCCAAAGAATAGGTCCTGGTGCTGTGGACTCACATTTGCTCATGTGAGCACCTCAAATGCAGCAGAGTAATGGAAGCAAAGCTGTGGAGCTTTTGTAGCATACCTAATTTATTTCTGCTGATTAAACAAATAAAAGAACACAACAGACATGTACGAGAGAAACAGCTCTCATGCTGCCATGCTGTCTCAAGGCAGATCAAAGGAAAAGCACGTAGTACTGGAGAGGGAAGTCTGGAAGAGTAGTTTCCGCCCCCTCCTTTCTCACAGACAGAAAGTAAAACAAACATGATCTGATGATCCTTGCAAAGGGATGAAAATACTGACACCGTCAACTAAGACTGGGAGGGAAGCAAGGCAGAGACTCAGTGTCTGCTCAACTGTCACTGTTGATGGACAACGGTGTGGTTCTTTCAGGAGCTCCACTTGACTGTCGTTTTGGAATTGACCCTAGAACTCCAATCCTGGATCGTTATCAAAGGTTTCGAATGTCCATTTGACTTTGAACCTTTCTCAGTTCATTGGACCTGAACCTGTGTTTGGTTATTGGACTGTCTGACTCCCTTGGGACTGTTGTCAATAGCAATCTCTACTTAGACTACACGACTCACTGTATGTGGCCACTTATACAATAATTCTGAACTTTCATCATTCATTATTTATGTAAATGGAAGAAATGTTTACATCTAAGAAGCTATATGCTCATGATATGTATATGGGTTTCAAAGCTGTTGTGGTGCATATCTGTTGTAAAAATGGAATGTTTCAAGATTCAGATGCTATCCTAAGCATTTGTTGTCAAGTGCTCCTTTGTGTTCAGATCAGGCCTGAGTACAATAATGTAGCACTTGGGAAGAAAGATGCAGCCCAGGAGCCCAGCACTGGAGGCCAACATAGAGAAGACCTGCACGGCTACCATGTATTTCCCCTTGGTGCTCAGGTAGGTGGGTACAAAGGACACCCAAACACTGCAGAAGACCAGCATGCTGAAGGTGATCAGCTTGGCTTCATTGAAGGCCCCAGGCAGCTCCCTGGCTAGGAAAGCCACCGTGAAGCAGATGGCAGCCAGGAAGCCCATGTAGCTGAGGGAACCATAAAACATGGCCACAGACCCTTGGTTACATTGCAGAACAATTTCTCCCATGTGGGAGTGCATGTCGGAGTCTGGAAATGGGGGTGAGAATCCCAACCAGATGGTACAGATGATCACTTGGACACTGGAACAGGAAATGACAATGGAGTTGGCCAAACTCTTCCCCAGCCATCTCCTCACCTTGTTCCCTGGCTTGGTGGCCAGGAAGGCCAGAACCACAGTGATGGTTTTGGCCAACACAGAAGAAACTGCAACTGTGAAGATCACACAGAAGGCTATTTGCTGGAGAAGGCAGGTGACTTCTCTTGGCTGCCCAAGGAACAGGAAGGAGGACAAGAAGGAGAGCAGGAGGGAGACCAGGAGGATGTAGGAGAGATCCCGGTTGTTGGCTTTGACGATGGGAGTGTGTTTGTATTTAATAAAGACTTTTAACACAAAACCAGTGGTTAAGGACAAGAATAGAGCAATTGACGCCAGGACTATTCCCAAAGAGTCTTCAAAGGCCAGAAAGGTGATCAATTTGGGAATACATTGAAACTGATCCTTGTTTGGATACAGGTCTTCTGGACATTTGCTGCAGTGTTCTGCATCTGTAAAGAACAGGGTAGGCAAGATGATGTATATAATATGCTGGGAACCATGTATATTAAAAATCGTTTGTGAACTTGATTGCACCTTTGTGGTTTTTAGCATATAAAACTACCGACTACTTTTTTTAATTTGGTGGAAAGTTTCAATTTAATTGACATTTGGAGATTTAAACATCCACTGGAAAGACAATATACTTTCTTCTCCAAGCCAAATCATTCTACCGCAGCTTGATTATACCTTTGTGGTGACCAATGGTTTTTAGCATATAAATTTGTCCTATTTTAGTGTAGCAAAATACCATTTCCTCATTGGCTCAGACCATTGGCCTCATTGGCCTAGTGCTGCGTACTCTGACTTAGGTGAACTGTTTCCATCATGTCACCACATCCATCAAGGAAATCTTGCCTGTTGGCTGAGGAATCCCAATTCATTATGGAAGATCCCAGGATTTGTAGGAAGTGCACTCGGGATATTTTGCAAAGCAATTGCCCCACCACCGAGCTACAGCCTCTTAGAGACTCAATGAATGAATGAAACTTTATTCCCCACTAAGCGTTACCTCTAGAGAGGCTTACCTTCTTGAGAGGAGATGGTCCCTTCTGCGCAGGCAACACAATTATAGCAGCAAATTGGCTCTCCTTCCCGAACCTCCATGGAATATCCCTGGCGACAGCTTTCAGTGCACCTTGCCTGAGGAAGTGTCTAAATCGCATAGACAAGGACAAGCAAGCAAAACATGTTAGGAGTCATGCAAATGACTCATATGGTTGGAACAGACCCAGGGGGACATTTACGTTTCCAGAAGTAGTTCTTTTGATGGAGAGCTATGGAGAATGGCTACTATAACATGCTCTGTGTGGTGCTACCCTTGTGAAATGTTCAGAAACTTCCAAGGCATACAAAATGTTCCTTCTGGGGTTCGATGTTTCTTTGGATCGGTGGCGAAAGGTGGGAGATACAGATGGACTTCCGGGTTAGCGCCATCGGCAATGGCGGAATTCCTCTGATCAAGAGGAACCCGCTCCGCTAAAATTGGGTCTTGCCGCCGCGGCGAAGGCGGAGACCCTTCAAAAATCCCAGGCGGAGGAAGCCTGGGAACGTGGGATTCGGCTGACACCAGGAGTGCCCCCCCTACTCGCAAGGAAACCCCTTTTTTGGGGATCCGAAGTGACATGGGGTGAGCGGCGCGGTGTTTTGAATCGACTGCTATTTTTACGGAGTGAAGCCGCACAGCCGTTGCCGGAGAGCGCTGACTTTGTCCTGTGGACAATTGGACTCTAAACAAGTACCCGTGAGTAGAACGGAAAATTGGACTAAGAAACATTTTAATTTGGCACTCAAGCGGGAAGGTTCTAAACAGGAAGTCCGCCTTCCGCTTTTGTAAATAGCCTGAAGCAAAAAGTCTGGAAAGTTGTATATAAAGGTTTTAAATTCCTCCAGTTTTAACCATCAAAACCCCTCTTGGAAGCAGGAGTAAAGGGGGAATTTTGATTGTTCAAGCCTGCAGGAGAGAGAGTAAAGAAAGATAAATTTCCACCATCTCAAACCTGGGAACGGGGTGTCAGAGACAGAGATTTTTGGGGAAGTTCATTGACTGTGAATGGAACGTCTTTTGACCGATAGTTAAAGAAGAGAAATAAATTGATTCCAATGTTGCCTTTTGCATTTAAAAGAAACAAAAAATGAAAGTAATTCTCTTTTGTTGGACCTGCTTTCAAAAGATGGATACAAATAGAAATTGTCTCCTCTAGAGGGAGCTTGTCAAATTGTTGCTGGAGTCGATCTGGGGATTTCACAGCTGTGGAGATTAGGATCGTGGGACCAGACTCTGACCTTGAATGAAAATGTGCTTGGAGGAAGTTTTGGTGCTTGCTTTTTGCAAGACAAGCGCTTTGTTGGAGCAGATGCATGAGAAGATGGATTTGATGACTGTCGCAGTCAAATATTTTGGACAAACAGCGAATATTTATACAGAAACCATTCAGGAGCCAACCCAGGAACCTGTTTTGACAGGGCAAGTGCAAACGCAGAAGATAATGGAGGAGGTTGCTGTTGAACCTCAAGTAACACAAATGGAGAGGCCCGAGGCCCTGCAGGAGCATAAGCCACTGTCTTTGAAGACTGAATTTGGAGTGGGCCAGGGGGGTATTGGAGTTGTGGGGGCCCTTAATTTTGGAGGGACTTTGAAACATGCTTTTAAATATTCTCTGGACTACACTGCTGACTGTGGGGAATGGGACTGTGGGGAATGGGCTGATCTGCTGAGGAGAGACGGAGATATTTTTGAGTTGGAGTATCCCCAAGACCTACTCCTCAATGAGAAAGGAAAGAAATTAAGAAAGAGATCAACAAAAGACAAGGTAAAGTGCAGGTACAAACAAGAAGAAGATCTGCAGAAGGGACATGGAAAAGACTTAAGAGCCTCGGACATAAGATTACCAGGTTGATGACATAACCCGAGACCAGGAAGAAGAGACGTTGGAGGAAGATTGGAAGAAAATTTTTAAAAAAATTATTTTGGGAATTAGTGTAAAATTAATGAGCATTAGGAAAAATGTTGGAATGAAAATACTGGCTTTAGTAGAAATGATATAAGGAATTATATACAAATAAATATTAAGTTTTAAGCTTTAAGGTATTTTATGGTAAGATAAGATTAAAATAAATTAAGGTAAATTGAATGACAGAATATAGTGAATGATGGAAAGTATTTGCTGAGCTAATTAATAGGTTAGACTGTTAAGACAAATTACCCAATAAAAATTGAGAAAGATGGAAAGAATTTGCTGAAACAAATAGCTAAACTAGAATACAAAAAGGGAGGTGTGAGGAGGTCGATGAAACAAGTAAATGAAAGATAAAGATATGGAATATTGGATGTGTGTTTTTATTGTTACTGTTGTATTGGTTTTTATGCTTCCCCCCCTTTTTTATGTATTGTTATGTATGTTTTGTTAATTTTTTTGTTGTTTTCTTCTTTTCTTTTTTTCTGTAATTTTTGAAACTTCTAATAAATATCATTTTTTAAAAAAAGGTGGGAGATACAGCACCTTTTACATTGAATATTCATATTGATTTTTAAATCCGTTTGTGATAAACTTGTCATACAGTAAAATACGATAGGTAAGAAATTAAAGAAGCAATAAAATAGAATTAAAAATCATACACCGTCTAGTGCAGCACAGTTGTTATAACCAGCAGAAGAGTAATTCCACTAAGACCCTCAGTACTTTTCAAGCATCGCTTGGGTCTTTGAACATTTTCTCTAAGTATTTTTTTAAAAAAATAAATCTGTTTATTGAGCTTTTACAAAATACATTAGACAAAAATAAAAAACAACGACATACACTTTAAAAGACATAAGCAAAGTAAAAGAGGAAAAAGAAAAATTCAGAAAAAGAAAAGAAAGAAAAGACAAAGAAAACAAAAAGACAAAATCAGATTACATTTCACACAAATTTACAAACACTTGACCTCCTTCCCTCAGTATTTTCTCTTCTGCGTCTTTTCAGAGCAGCATGTCATCACTTTACCTACAAACCCACAACCCAAATATTAATTTTATTAGACATAAACAAATATGAAAGTACAGGGGGGGGGGGACGGACAGCAAATGGTCATTCCCCACCTTGTTAAATACTCCAGGCCATGCAGTTTTGATGGAGACTTTCCTGCCTAAGGATGCCTGCCTCTCCACAGCCCCAACTTTCTGTCCAAGAACAGAGTTATTGGGAAGCTTCACCCAGCTCATAAGATCAAAGTCCGCTGCTGGGTTGCCGTCCTCATCGAAATACATGCCATCTCTGGAAGCATTGTAAACCTGGAGGTTCCTCAAGAAAGGATGGAGCTAGAATGATGGGAAGCAAATGCCACCATTAAGAAAATAGGAAAATAAGTTGGGTATCTCAGCCCTGCTTCTTTTGAGGTCTGATTTATTGGCCCCGGCATGAATTGTAGCCCTGTGAGGGGTAAACTATACATAGTTCCCTCAGTTCTCTGGAGGAAGCAATGTGCTTTGAATCTACAGTGTGCACGCAGCTGCAGTCAGCACATCATTTGCACTGGTGTGGTTACGCATTCTTACACAGACACGCATGTAGGCTGGATCGAGACAAACCAAAAAATCATTTCAGGAAAACACGTTGTAAACCTCATGTTGGTGAAAGATGGAACACCGCCACCTGGTAAAACATTTTTTCTTTACTGATGTAGTTGAGTCCCTAGATTAAGGGTACGAACTGTGCTTTTTTGGGGGGGGTACTCAAGGGTACTCAGTACTGGAACTTTTTTGCCAGAAGAAGAGCGCTGGGTAAGAGGGGCCTAATTCTAATAGAAGAAAAAGGTCTACATATGGCACATTTGAAATATAAAGCCATCATGCAAGCTCATCTTCCCTTCCTGTGTGAATCGAGGAGAAAGCAACCCCTACTCCTGACGGGATGGTGATGGACAGAGCTACAAGTGTAAAAAGAAAAGCTAGTACCTGCCAGGCCTTTGACCTTTGAAGTTCTAGCCTCTCTCCACCCGTCACCCTTCTCCACCTGGATCCAGATGAATAAGCAGTATTTAAGGCATGAGCCACAACTTGGATAGCGTTGTAAATGTTGTAGCTTTCAAAAGACAAGCTTTCTTTCAATGCATCCTGGTCCAGGGTCTCCAGATTCTCCTTTTCCTTGCACCTCGTACGCCCTCTTACAGACAACGCTGGTTTTAAGTAGACACAGGGAAAGGCTACCTCCACAACTTTTCTGAGAGCAGAAACAAGGGCTTCATACTTGCCCCATTTTGCCTTTCTTTGGTTCCTGCCTAAGAAGGAAAAAAAACCTTGGATGTGCCGGAAATTCACACTGCTGTGAGCCAAAGACAAGGCAATGTCCCATACAGCTGTTGTGATCCAGACTTTCCCCACAATGGGCTTCATCAACTGTACAACTATCTGTTGTATAATATCTAGTGGAGGAAGAAAGGAGCGGATCTCCCCATAATAGACGTATACGTTGACTTGTGCCCACATGAAAAGTGAAGCGGCAGGGATGGCAAACATGGCGGTGGTCTGCCTTGGGATGCTTTCTGAGAAGGCAACACAAATACTACTCTTGATCATCTGAACAGTCATAATGTTCAGGAACCTTTCTCCACTGTCATTCTCTAGAGCAAAGAGACCAATCCATGTCCATCTGAAGTGTAGGAGCAGTTGGACAATCCCCAGATTCTGGGGGTCAACTTTGGGGGCCATCTGGTAGAAAAAGGGGGACTGGGTTTTATCATGAAGAGCAGGAACAGTGTATCCATAACTCACCTAGGAAATGAAAGGAAGAGGTGAGTGATGTGCTCTGGTTCCAGGACAAATCTCAGACAGTTGACCAACTACAGTCACACACACACACACACACACACACAGAGAGAGAGAGAGAGAGAGAGAGAGAGAGAGAGAGAGAGAGAGAGAACAAGAAAAAATGCTAACCCTGTTGAATGGGAGTAGGTCTTCCAGGAATGCTTCCAGACTCTCAATATTTTGTAAGGCTGAATCACATCCCAGAGCATTAGACTAGGGACTCAGCTACGTTACTCAAAAAACTGTGTTTTGAATGCATTATAAAAACGCAACATGGTTTTAAAAAGCCATGGTGGGGTGGCAAAGGGTTAAAAGCAGCAAGCATCTGACACCAGTGTTGAGTGCTCCTGCTTCCAGGTTCCATCCCACCCTCACCTTTGGGAGAGTCCAAAAAGGAAAGAAAGGAAAGCCCATGGCAGAGGCACAACTCCGTCTTAACACCAAACCAGCCATACCTGTGGGATTTTGTAGATGCTTGACACAGTTGACACATATCTAGAAATATCAGCTTCTGCATCTTCAAGAACAGCCAACAGGTTATTTGTCTTCCCACAGTAATAGTTTGGAATGTCTGCGTGCCCAGTAGAGAGCATGTCTAGCAGGGCATCAGAAGTCATCCTTGCATCAAAATAATGGTCATAGATGACATAGCCAAGGGTAACATTGGGTAAGATCCTGGGGTCCTGATTGATTTCACGAATGGCAGCCAGGAAGGACAGGATATTCCAGAATTTCCCATGTTTAGAGCTAGAACAAAAAAGTGCCCTACATTGAATGAAAACGTTTCTAATTCTTGCTGTATCTAAACTCTCAGCTGTTTCCAGCACAGAAAATAAAATGAGCCCCCCCTGAGATGCTTAAATACCTTCCATTAGTGACCTGTAGGAGAGAGGAAAGGCCCATCAGCCTCACTGAAGGTGGACTGACACCATAGTGAAACTGTGGCCACAACTTTCACCATCATGAACATTTCATGAGATTGCGTTTCAGCTGTGTTTACAGCCAGCTGCATTATTTACCCCCTTGTAGGTTTGGATTTTTAAATGCCACTTTGCAAAATCATAACATTCTCAGTTGCAGCATACTCATTTTCAGTCAGGACTTCAGCATCAGCTGCTGCTGCACCTTCAACTGAGAAGCACCTAAGTTCATGGTCCTGGCCTATGGGGGCAACTGGAACCTATGAAATCAGAGTGTGCCTCCAGACAGTCAATATTTTGCAGGAGGGATTCCAGCGCATGGCAGAACTTTGTTTTCCTGCAATTAAAGGTTTCTGCCATAGTGCGAGAATTGCAACTTTAAAAAATGCTTTTGCAGTTTTGAAAGTTACCCAGAAATGCATAGAAAAGTGTAGAATGATCAAATGATTAGGAGGAAGGCATGTGATCCCCTCATATGCAAATAGATGGTACGGAAGCTGTACTACCCAGGACAGGATGGCGTTGTGCAGAGTTGTTAAGGCAGCAGAGAGCATTGTTGGCTGCCCACTCTCCACCTTAGAGCAGATTTATGCCACAAGGTGCCATAGGAAGGCACTGGACATAGTAAAAGATCCATCGCATCCTGGTCACTGTCTCTTTGAGCTCCTGCCGTCGGGACGGAGATACAGGACGATGAAGACAAGAACGAGCCGTCTCAAGAACAGCTTCTTCTCTAGAGCGATCTCGGCCCTGAATGGGAAACCTGGACTTTGAAAGTCATCTAATTTTCCTTGCTGTATTATATTATATTGTTTTAATTAGTGTTTTTATAGTTGTTCTGATTTTGAGTGGAGTGCCCTATCTGGGTGGATGGAGCAGCCAAATAATTTCGTTGTCCCTGAGAGGGGGCAATGACAATAAAGATGATTATTATTATTATTATTATTATTATTATTATTATTATTAGATGCTCAATGAATATTCACTGTTGTAGGATCTCCCTGCCCACAAATCACAACAAATGCTCAGTAAAGACCACCACGTAATCAAGTAAATCAGGACGAATGCTGAATCAGCAGGGTTTCTGGAGAAGCCTTCAGTCAGTCAGAGAGCATGATTGATTGATTGATTGATTGATTGATTGATTGATTGACTGACTGATTGATTGATTGAATTTGTATACCGCCCTTCGTCTGTAGATCTCAAGGCGGTTCAGTGAACTCAAGGCGGTTCACTAGTTGAGAGCCAGTATGGTGTAGTGGTTAAGAGTGGTAGTCTCGTTATCTGGTGAACCAGGTTCAATCCCCCGCTCCTCCACCTGCAGCTGCTGGGTGACCTTGGGCTAGTCACACTTCTCTGAAGTCTCTCAGCCCCACTCACCTCACAGAGTGTTTGTTGTGGGGGAGGAAGGGAAAGGAGAATGTTAGCCGCTTTGAGACTCCTGAAGGGGAGTGAAAGGGTATCAAATCCAAACTCTTCTTCTTCTTCATAAAAATATAAGATAAAAACACTAGAAGCATTAAGCTCTTTATACCATGTAATTACTCACAAGTTAAGTCTCGTGTAGGGAGGCTCGGAGAAGTTGAATGGTAGAAATCGGACAGGTATTACAGATGTGAGCCCACTGATGAGGTGGTCTCCTGGTTTGTAGTAGCTTGGTGGCTTATTTTGATCCCTTATGAAATTCAATAAACATTTCCCCTTCAACATCCCAAAAGTTATACAGCCCAGCAAGAGGAAAGCAAATAGATGTCTTATTCTGAGTCTGCTTGCCACAATCATCTCCCTTATAGCTGCTCCTCTTAACTTCAGCTCCAGAAAACCATAGACTCAAACTGCAGTGACGTTGCAAGCATTTGTAGAGTCCAGTCAGGGCTTGAGAGCTGAAGGAAGTGATCGCAAACAGTGCTCTGTCAGAGTTTCCATGCAGCCACCCAAGAGCAACACACTTAGATCCTGTCCTATATCCCAGCTCAGGTTCTCAGTGGCACAAGAGAAGGTCTTTATGCACCAGCTTTTTCAGGCTCATGCAAGAAATTGCCTCATGTTGCCCTAGATTCTGGTGCTTATGCCATTGGACTCATCCCTTGTGTGAGGAGAAATAAATCACTGTGGTTTGGAGAATTATAAGGGGAAGCAAGATCACACCTGCACTTCATGGGATCTCTTGTGTGGCTCTTGGGGCAGAGTTGGAGAAAAACATGTTTGTGAGAACTCACCAGAGCCAGGAGCAGCGAGAGGAAAAGGGGCAAACTTTCTTTGTAGAAACACCATCATACAATCCTGGATCGAGGTGTATGGCCCACCAGAGCATGACTTTGTTACTTCAAAACATTATGAGTTATATATGCACCAGTCCTTCCTGGTTCAGAAGCAGGTTGTCTCCTCACATTCCTCTCAGAAATGGGGTCCATTTTTTGTGGACTCAGAGGAGAACTTTGGACAAATCCTTTGAGTTTTCATGAGAAGTAGAGGAAGTGGGAGGGGGCAGAGTGATGTCATGATAATTTGGGCTGCCCCTTTTTAATTTCAACAATATCCTTTAGTCGAAACAAAATTTAAAACATTCCTTCCAGTAGCACCTTAGAGACCAACTAAGTCTTTTATTGGTATGAGCTTTCTTGTGCATCCACACTTCTTCAGATACACTGAAACAGAAGTCACCAGACCCTTCTATATAGTGAGAAGGTGGGGAGGGGTATTACTCAGAAGGGTGGTGGGAATGGGTGATCGGCTGATAGGTATGGTAAAACCCGTTGACGACTGTTGACGACTGCAATTGGACTTACAGGAAAAAGCAAGGGGTGAGATGGCAAAAAATAGCTATACCGTGTATAATGAGATAAGAATCCAATGTCTCTATTCAGACCAGGTCTCTCCATGGTTTTAAGTTTGGTAATAAGTTGAAGCTGAGGCTCCAATACTTTGGCCACCTCATGAGAAGAGAAGACTCCCTGGAAAAGACCCTGATGTTGGGAAAGATGGAGGGCACAAGGAGAAGGGGACGACAGAAGACAAGATGGTTGGATAGTGTTCTTGAAGCTACCAGCATGAGTTTGACCAAACTGCGGGAGGCAGGAGTGCCTGGCGTGCTCTGGTCCATGGGGTCACGAAGAGTCGGACACGACTAAACAACAACAACAACAACAAGTTGCAATTCAGCAACTTCTCTTTCCAGTCTATTTCTGAAATTCTTTTGTAATAAGACAGCTGGCCAGTCCCGGAAAGGTGTGAGGTGTCTGTCTATCTAAACCTTTCAGATGAAGAGCAGGATGTAAATTTAATTTATTATTTATTTATTTCATAAAACACATACACCACATGGTTGTTTTTTTTAAAAAAAACTCCTCAAAGCTATTTGCAAAAAAAGACGAAACAAGAAAATTATCAACAAGAAAAAGTAATATCCATTATTTAAGACTTTCAAGAAGTTAATATAACAGCAGATTAAAAACAGATTAAAACTTCCATCAACTTTCTGTACATCTGGGTAGCCTCTAAAGAAAAATGGTTTTAGTAGGAGCCAAAAACCATACAATGAAGGGAACAGCTTGATATCAGTTGGCCAGAAGTTCTGAAATGTAGCTGCTGCTGCCACACTAAAATATTGAGTTCTTAAAAATGTGGGATGGGTGTTATGTGGCTGTGGGTTCAAATGCATCAATGCTACAGTGGACTTCTATAGACAGAGTATGATGACCAGCCTCTCCCAAGGCTGTAGCAGCTTAGAGGAATCTGATTACACATAACATCGAGCATGGTTTTCTTAAATGGCTATCCTCACTTTTGCTGCAAGTTGCTTATGGACCTTATTTCCCTAACACTAGTGGAAAGATCAGATAGAAGCTTTTGTCTTCATTGTGAGATGCTCCTTTGTGTTCAGATGAGGCTTCAGTACAATAATGTAGCACTTGGGAAGGAAGATGCAGCCCAGGAGACCAGCACTGGAGGCCAAGATAGAGAAGACCTGCACGGCTACCATGTACTTCCCCTTGGTGCTCAGGTAGGTGGGCACAAAGGACACCCAAACACTGCAGAAGACCAGCATGCTGAAGGTGATCAGCTTGGCTTCATTGAAGGCCCCAGGCAGCTTCCTGGCTAGGAAAGCCACCGTGAAGCAGATGGCCGCCAAGAAGCCCATGTAGCCCAGGGCACCATAGAACATGGCAGCAGATCCTTCATTACATTGCAGGATGATCTCTCCAGGCTGGGAGTGCACCCCGGATTCTGGGAAAGGGGGAGACACTCCCAGCCAGAGACTGGAGATGACAACTTGGACACAGGAACTGGAAATGATGATGGAGTTGGCCAGACTCTTCCCCAGCCATCTCCTCACTGAGTTCCCTGGCTTGGTGGCCAGGAAGGCCAGAACCACAGTGATGGTTTTTGCCAAGACAGAAGAGATAGCAACTGAGAAGATGATGCTGAAGATTGTTTGTCGGAGAATGCAGGTCGCTTTTCTTGGCCTCCCAATGAACAGGAAGGAGGACAAAAAGGAAAGCAGGAGGGAGACCAGGAGGATGTAGGAGAGGTCCCTATTGTTGGCTTTGACTAGGGGAGTGTCAAGGTATTTGATGAAGATTCCTAACACAATCCCTGTGGTCAAGGACAATAAGAGAGCAAAGGAAGTCAGGAGGATCCCCAAGGATTCTTCATAGGCCAGGAAGGTGATAATCTTGGGCACACATTGACTTCGGTCCTTGTTTGGGTGCTGATTTTCTGGGCATTTCTTGCAATGGTCTGCATCTGAAAAATAAAAATGTGATTTTTCTACCACCAGCACCAATGCTTAGAACAGAACCAGCAGCATGGAGGAGGGTTGCCATTGCCCATTGTGACATCATCACCGTTGCTAGGCAATACAGTCCTCCCTGTATTGTCCATTCTTGCTCGACTGTGGCTTTCCAGGATATCAGACAAGGGTATTGCACATCCCTAAGTGGAGATGGCAGAGACTGAACGTGGAGCCTTCTGTAGGCAAACCAGATGATGTTGTGGTGAACCAGACAGTGGGCCTTCTTGGTAGTGGCACCCACCGTATGGAATGCCCTCCCATCAGATGTCAAGGGGATGAGTAATTATATAACATTTAGGAAACATCTGAAGGCAGTCCTGTATAGGGAAGCGTTTTAAGGTTTAATGTTTTTATATATGCCGGA
Source organism: Podarcis melisellensis (assembly GCF_964234715.1). NCBI lineage: Eukaryota > Metazoa > Chordata > Lepidosauria > Squamata > Lacertidae > Podarcis > Podarcis melisellensis. The sequence goes on along the minus strand of NC_138529.1, from coordinate 121,218,687 downwards.
AGCCACCTTTACTCCTCATGGGCCAGTTTTTACAAATGGGAGGGGCGACCAACTTGACAATCACATTGTGACAATCACATTGTGACTTAGTGACATTGGCTGATGCTGCGCTTTGAACCCTTGACAATCAAGTGATATTTGGGGCTTGAAAGTGCCTTGCTGAGCTTTTCACAAAAGGCATGCAAAGTGTCCTCTGCGAGGATTGGAAGTCTCACTATTCAGCTGCTCAGAGGCACGTGCAGCTCTTCCTCATCAGCTGATCTCCAGGTCTTCAGAAGACCCTTTTGACCTGGCCCATAAACCTTTGCAAGTGGGCATGATTTTTATTTTTAAAAATAAATTTTATGAAGGTTTATAAAGAATAAGGCAAAACTTAATATCTTTCCCCTTTTGTTAAACCAAACCAAGACTTTTACCTAGATGCAATATAGACACACACACACACACACACACACAAAGGGGAGGGGATAGAGAAAGAAAAAAGAGTGAGGTTAAAAGAGAAAGATGGAAAAAAAGATCCAGAAAATAAAGAACGTCCGATTCTTCATCTGTTTGCTATAAATAACAATATTCACTTTGTTCAATCTAATATAACACCCAACAAAGCCACTTTCTATAAACAAACATTATCTTTTTTATCTTTTTTATTTTTAATAAATTTTATAAAGAAAAATACAAAGCTTTGTATGTAGCATGACTTCACCAGAAAGGTCGTTCCAACGGGGGAAACTGGTGAGCCTAATTAGGTGCCCCACCAGAGCTTCATGGAATTGACGGTGGGAATTGAAAGTGCCCAAACCCAAGAACATCTTTCCTTCAGAGTCGCTCACCTTCCTGAGCGGAGATGGTCCCTTCTGCACAAGGAGCACAAGAGTAGCAGCAAACCGGCTGCCCTTCCTGGATCTCTTTGGAGTATCCGGGGCGACAGCTATTGGCGCACCTGGAACGGGGTACAGTCTGAAAGGAAGGAAGCATCAAGAGGAAAAAACAATTTTTTGTAGAATATACATTATAATCGCACGGCTGTGAAACCCATAATTGGCTTTTCTATGCATAGTTAAACTTTGGAACTTGATGGTCATCAACTTGGACGGAGTACAATGCTATGTTCTGCCTCCACTGTCTGAGGCAATGTGCCTCTGACTCACGGCAGTTGTTGGGAATTGCAGGGGGGCAGAGCGCTGTTATGCTCAGGTCCTGCCTACAGACTTCCCACAATGTGACTGGCCACTGGGAGAACAGAGTACTGAGACAGATGGGCCATATTATTGTCTCAGGGGCAACTATACAGTGGTACCTCGGGTTACATACGCTTCAGGTTACATACGCTTCAGGTTAAAGACTCCGCTAACCCAGAAATAGTGCTTCAGGTTAAGAACTTTGCTTCAGGATGAGAACAGAAATTGTGCTCCAGCCGCGTGGCAGCAGCAGGAGGCCCCATTAGCTAAAGTGGTGCTTTAGGTTAAGAACAGTTTCAGGTTAAGTACGGACCTCCGGAATGAATTAAGTACTTAACCCGAGGTACCACTGTATTGCATAATGGCTTCCTAATAACAACAGCCCTCTGAAAATTAAGGGGGGGGGACCAGCGGCATCGTATGCAAAGTGCAGAAACGGTGTAAAAAGTGCATGTACAAAACTGTTGATATTTTCACTCCTCCCATTGCTAGAATCTCCTGATCTGATGTTTTGAGAAAGGAAGGGGTGAAAACTGCTCTTCTCCTCTTCTGCTCCTGACTGACCGCCCGGCTCTGTGTGTGGAGAGAGTCTTATCTATGTAGTGACCAGATGGCTGAGTGGGAGATGTAACACTCATGCAAGCCAGTAGTTCATTAGTTTGCAGTAGCTATTAGAAATAAAAGGAGTTATGCTTCACAGCCTGTTGTCTTTGTCCGTGGAGTTTTCTTGGCAGGGATACGGGAGTGGCTTGCCGGTTCCTCCTCCAGGTGGATCATGTTTGGTCAAAACTCTCCACCATGGCCTGTCCATCTTGGGTGCCCTGCTCGGCATAGTTCATAGCTTCTCTGAAAGTCCCTTCGCCACGGCAAGGGAGCTATGGTTTTCCCAGTAGTGATGTATGGAAGTGAGAGCTGGACCATAAAGAAGGCTGATCGCTGAAGAATTTATGCTTTTGAATTATGGTGCTGGAGGAGACTCTTGAGAGTCCCATGGACTGCAAGAAGATCAAACCTATTCATTCTTAGGGAAATCAGCCCAGAGTGCTCACTGGAAGGACAGATCCTGAAGCTGAGGATCTGTCTCATGAGAAGAGAAGACTCCCTGGAAAAGACCCTGATGTTGGGAAAGATGGAGGGCACAAGGAGAAGAGGACGACAGAGGAAGAGATGGCTGGACAGTGTTCTCGAAGCTACCAGCATGAGTTTGACCAAACTGCAGGAGGCAGTGGAAGACAGGAGTACCTGGCGTGCTCTGGTCCAGGGGGTCACGAAGAGTCGGACACGACTAAATGACTAAACAACAACAACAACATGCTTCACAGCTAGCTTCTGCGTCATTTATACTCTGCATGAGTCTTGTGCTCACAATGCACAGTTGTGGGTCCACTGCACTGGGACCTGTTTTCCAGGATTGGAAGGTCTTCTGAAAGTGCTCAAGTCGTCTAGCCCAGTCGGGGCAGAACCAGTTATTGAGCCCAGTCGGTGACATCGGTTGAAAGGCGTACTGACAAAAACTAGTTCTCAATCCTACCACCCCCACAGAAAAGGACTGGCCCTCCCAGATGTCACCTGGGAGATTTGCTTTCCTCTCCCAGTCGCTCACACTGCGGACTCTCCAGTTCCTTGCCTCTTGCTCAGGGCCCTTTCACGGTCTAACTGCCACTTTCATAGCGGTCCGACCACAGGCTCTGTATACTTGGCTGTGCGGAAAGGGCTTTAACTTAATGGACGTGAGTCCGTGTTAGAGACAGCAAATGGACGAAATAGAAACAAGCCGTTTCCTCTACCTTGTTAAATGGAAAGGGCCACTCCACAGCGCCTGGGTTGATGGTGAATTGTTGGGAATGCTGTCCTCTGACGCTCCCAATTTTCACTCTCCCGTGAGACTTGTTGGGAAACCGCACCCAATTTATGATGTCGAAGTCGGCTGCCGGCTCCTCCTTCCCATCGACAGAAGTAGTATTAGCAAGGTGGGCTTCTCTTAAGAAAGCGATAAACTAGAATGATAGAGGAAACGCCAGCATTTGGAAAACATTCAGAAACAGTGTTGGATATCTCTCCCGAAGATCATGCCCAAAGGAGGGCGCCTGGGAGTGGTTGGGTGCAGTGATAAGAAGGAAGGATGTCAAAAATGCCAGAGCGATCAGTTCTAGTGCTTTATTAAAAGAAAGGTGTAGACTTGCCAGTCGGGTCTCTCAACCTTTATAGACTTATCATGTACATAACCGCAAGGAAATGGCTTGTCCGCGCCCAAGCAAACATTGAGTATCTACAAAGTGGCAAAGTCTGGTGATCCAGACTTTCCCCGCAGCTGGTCACTTTCACCAGGACATCCCATGACTTCACCTGACCAGATGAGGGCACAGGTGGCAAATACCCACATCTTGCTGATAGTTCCCCTTTCTGGGCTCAGAGCCCAGCACCCCACAGGTAAGGATCACATCAAAGCAAGCCAATTAGCTTATTATCAAAGCAAGCAAATATATGCATAAAGGAGCTCACTGCTGCAACAACTACCAATTAATTGTGGGGTCGTCTTGACTGCCAGGATGGCATTTGCAAAGAGAGCTTCAGGAACAGTTCAACTTTGGTTGAACACAATACCTCATCCCTGTTCCCTGTGAGCTCCAGGGCTGCCATATTTCGAAGGGCAAAAAAAGAGGACACATTTGATGACATCTGCTTTTAACTATGGATCTCTATGATGACTCTACCCATGAAAAAGAGGACATGTCCTGAAAAAAGAGGACATATGTCATATTCCTACAACTGGAGTTCACCTTACCGGGGTTCCGGGGTTAACACTCCACCCCACTCCCAATGCATGAATCACCTCTTTCTGGGGATGACTGGAGTTGTTATATATTTATTTATTGCATTTATAAGGCTTCTTACGCATCCTTCGCTAAAGACTGAGGATAGATAAAACAAAGTACTTATTCATGCAGTGCATAGTTAACCTGTGGAACTATCTCCCACAGTGATGTCCAACAGCTTGGATGTCTTTAAAAGAGGATTTATGCTGCATTCTTTTTTTTTAAGGAGAAATTGCTTGCAAAGATGTGTACATGGGTCAAAGATGCATGCATACATTTGCACTCAAGTGCAGAAGAATTTTCGTGAGGGTTTTAAAAAAGCAAACAAACAAAAATAACTCAGAAATTGCTCAGAAATCTGGAGGAATGAATTCAGGGTTGTGGTAGAGGGAAGAAACTGAAATGGACATTTCCATCCCTACCTGCCATGGATGCAGCCTTTGAAGTTCCAACCTAGCACCTTCCCCTGTGACCTTGTGCTTGGATCTCTGTGAATAAACAGCATTCAAAGCATGGGCCAGGACCTGGACAATGTCGTAGTTCCTGTAGCTGTCCTGGGACAGGATCCTTTCACGCTCACGTTGTGGCAGGAGATCCATTTCCTCATGCACTGTGCATCTTGTCCAGCCTTTCACAGACAACTCGTGCTTGGAGCAGTCAAATGCACTCTTCCAAAGTGACTTGAGAAAGGAGGAATATGGTTCGTAGAAGTCTTGCTTCACCTGCTTGCTTGTCTTCGTGAATGAGAACGAGCCGAGAATGTGCCGGAACAAGGCAAAATCATAATACAAGATCATGTTGATGTCCTGCACAGCTGTGGTGATCCAGACTTTCCCCGCAGCTGCTGTCAGCTTCTCTTCCAGGATTTGTTGCACCGTGACAACAGGACCAAAAGCAAAGCCAGAGTCTGCATAGCAAACAAATACATTGACTCGTCTCCACATGTCTGGAGAGTCACTCTGGAACCATGTTTCATACGGCCTTTTGGAGAAGGCAATGCAGATGTTGTTCCCGATGAGCTGATATGTCAAAGCCCTCCTGAACCTTTCTCCATTGTCATTGTCTGGGGTAAAGAGGCCGACCCACATCCACCCGAAATGCAGGAGCAGTTTGACAATCCCCAGGCACTGGGCTTCTTCGTTTTGGAACATCCGGTAGACAAAAGGGAACTGGGTTTTGTCATCAAGAGCAAAGCCATAGCTGAGCTAATGAGGAAAGAGGAAAAGACAAGTGTCATCATGATAACAGTCCACTGTCTCTCAAGACAGATGGGTGACAACAACAGCATTATGGTCCGTGTGTGTACACAGATGGTTTTATTGTATTATGTTTATGGTGATTCACCTGCCCTTCACCCTTCACTTCCCAGACTACAATGATTTAAAATGCAGTTTTAAAAATTACAAAAATTACAATCATCCTGAAAATATACATCTCAAGTTTCAAGTTTGCATCTTTTCTATTTTATCTCTATAAAGGGAGATTTCATCCACCCCCAAGCTCTTGTTTTGGGGGGCACCCTCAATTGTGGTGGAATCTCGAGAATGGGCTTCAAGAAAAGGCTCGTTCTTGATTTACTCAGAGAGTAGATACCTGTGGGATTTTGTACACGCTCAGCATGGTTGAAATCTGTCTGGAGATGTCCGAATTGGCCCCTTCAAGAACAGCCAGCAGGTTTTTCCGTTTCCCACACTGGTAGTTTGGGATGTTGCTTCTTTCGCCACCCGCAGGGATGTCTATCATGGCATCGGAAGTGATTCTTTCATTGAAAAGGTTCTCATAGAAGCTGTATCCCAGGGTCACGTTGGGTAAGAGCTTGGGGTTCTGGTTGACCTCACGAATGGCGATCAGGAAGGAGAAGACATGCCAGTACCTCGTAACAGACACCCTGCAAATGATTCACCCAAACTGGACAAATGAGCATTAAAGTGGCAAATGGTGTTCAGAAGAAGAGGAGAAGAGTTTGGATTTGATATCCCACCTTATCACCACCCGATGGAGTCTCAAAGTGGCTAACATTCTCCTTTCCCTTCCTCCCCCACAACAAACACTCTGTGAGGTGAGTGGGGCTGAGAGACTTCAGAGAAGTGCGACTAGCCCAAGGTCACCCAGCAGCTGCATGTGGAGGAGCGGAGACACGAACCTGGTTCACCAGATTAGGAGACTACTGCTCTTAACCACTACACCACACTGGCTCTATGGTTCAGCAAGCATACAGAAACAAATCTAAATTAAAACAAAAACAGAGAAAGAAAGAGATCTCACAAAGTCCTCTCTCAAAGGTAGCTCTTAACCCTTGTCATTAACAGAAAGTGGTGGCCCCTCCCAGTTCTCAGCTGGGAGCTTTCCTTCTTCTCCCAGTCTCTCATCCTGGGAGATCTTCCTTGCCTCTCACACAGGGTCCTTCTATCAATCCCTCAGCCCCCTAATGTGTGTGTGTGTGTGTGTGACCCTTGGACCCCAACAATGGCCCAGAGCAGAGGACACTGAAGTTGAAGGGAAAGCTTAGAATCATAGAATCATAGAGTTGGAAGAGACCACAAGGGCCATCGAGTCCAACCCCCTGCCAAGCAGGAAACACAATCAGAGCACTCCTGACATATGGTTGTCAAGCCTCTGCTTAAAGACCTCCAAAGAAGGAGACTCCACCACACTCCTTGGCAGCAAATTCCACTGTCGAACAGCTCTTACTGTCAGGAAGTTCTTCCTAAAAGCTTAAAAAGGAGGGGAAAGGAAGAAAAGAAAAGGGGGGAAAATACTTTTCCATCTGTCAGTTGCATAAAAGAATTTATTCAAAACATTCATTCTGGGACTTACGCTATAGTCTTAGACAATGGAGGTTTGGAAAACAGGAATGGTTCAAAGAAACCCCTTTTTGGAGACAGGACTCCGCCAATGAGGTGGTCTCCTGGCATGTAGTAATTCACAGCTTCGTTTTCATCTGGGATCAGATTCAAGGGGCATTTCGCCTTAGCTGCCCCATAGACGTCGTGGGGCATTAGCAGGAGCAGCAGAATGCGGATGATCATGTTGGCTCTGCCTGCTACCTCCCCTGAGACTGCCCTCAACTGCAGGGTCTTCACTCAGCCAGGAGCTCAGTTAGAAATTCAGAGGCCAAGTGTATGATGGTAGGATCAGGAACCTGCATAAATGCCTTATACCAAATCTGTTCATTTACATCACTACTGCCTATTCTGACTGGCAGTCAGCTCTACGGGCTTTCAGGCAGAGGGTCTCTCCCCAGAGGTACCTGGAAATGCCAGGGGTTGAACCTGCGACCTTCTGCATGCAAAGCAGATGCTCTACCTCTGAGCTGCAGCTCTCTTCTCGCTCCAACAGAGTCTGCTGCCCTGCAACTACCCTAAACCTCCACCCAGGCTCTCAGTGGCAAACGACCCCTTTATGCACCAACTTTGCACCAATTTCCCTGGGGCTCTGTTCAAGATGTGACTTGATTCTGCTTTTCGTTGCTGTTGGACTCGAAGGCAGGGAAACAACCATGGAGTGTTGCAGAGAGCGAGAGAATAAATCACAGTGATTTTGATAATTACAGGGGGGGGAGAGAATCACTGCCAGCACCTCTGCGACAACCTGGACTCTGTGGCTCCAACTACAGGTGGCACAAGTGGAGAGAAACATGTTTGCGCCAAACCACACAGAATTGATAGTGATAATAATAACAATAATAATAATTAATTAATAAAAACACCAGACATTAAAAACTTTCCTAAACAGGGCTGAATCGTAATAGTTGGAATACTCTCGGAGGCTTCCAACAGAGTATTAAAATACAATAACCTATTAAACATTAAAAGCTTCCCTAAACAGGGCTGCCTTCAGATGTCTTTTAAAAGTCTGGTAGTTCTTGTTCTCTTTGACATCTGAAGGGAGGGCGTTCCACAGGGCGGGTGCCACTACCGAGAAGGCCCTCTGCCTGGTTCCCTGTAACTTGGCTTCTCGCAGTGAGGGAACTGCCAGAAGGCCCTCAGCGCTGGATCTCAGTGTCTGGGCTGAATGATGAGGGTGGAGACACACCTTCAGCTTTAGCACAAGCAAAAGCTGGGAGGTGCAGAGAGAAGGGAAGGTAGGGTTTTGATTTGTTTCTAAACTGCTCAAACCCAGCCAAACTTATTACAGCTTGATTGTCTTCCCACATTTGAACGGGATAATCACATTGTATATCTAAATCCTTGAGGATCTGAACATTAAATTTTATTTCATTACACAACTCTGATAAAGCACAGTATTCAGCCTCTGTTGAAGATGTGGCCACGATACCTTGCTTTTTGGACTTCCAACCTATCAAGGAATCCCCAAATTGAAATACCATTCCAGAAATTGATTTTCTATCAGGAAGGTTGGCCCAATCACTGTCAACGTAACACTGCAATTTTGTAGACCCTGAAGATGGTAGTCTCAAACAATAATCAAGTGTTTGCTTTAAATACCGGAAAATACATTTTAAACCTTTCCATGCATTTTCTTGGGACAGCTTACTAGTCTGCTCAGTATTCCAACTGCATAACTCAAATCTGGTCTGCTCCGCAAGGAAATGTATAGTAAACTTCCAACTATTGAATGGTACATTTCAGGATTTACAGGTTCTGTGCATTCTCCTTTATCCTTGAAAAAACCTATTTCCATTGGGGTTTTTACTCCCTTGCAGTTTTGCATATTGTTTCTTTCAAGTAACTCCATTATTTTGTCTTTTTTACTCAACAAAAAACTTCCATCGTTTGTTCTTTGAATTTCAAGACCGAGATAATTTTTTACTGGACCCAAATATCTTACTTTAAATTCCTTTCTTAGTTGTTCTGCAAATTTTTCCACTTGCTTGTCACTTTTTATAGAGTAAAGCAAATCATCAACATAAGACAGACATAATTCTTGTTTATCACCCTTTCCTTTAGTGTACAAGCAGTTATCAGCTAAGCTTCTTTTAAAGCCAAGATTTTTTAAAGCATTATCAAGACACTCGTTCCAATTTCTGGCTGACTGTTTGAGCCCATAAATTGCTTTGTTCAGCCTATGTACAGAATTCTGTTCGCCTGCCTCAAAACCTGGCGCTTGATTCATAAAAAATTCTTCTTGCAGATTTGCATTAAGATAAGCTGTTTCAATATCAAAATGATTTACCTTAAACCCACATTGTGCTGCAAGAGCTAGCAATAAGCGTACACTTTCGCTCCTTGCAGTAGGAGAAAAGGTTTCATCAAAGCTTTCACCTTTTCTTTGAGTAAAGCCTTGTGCTACCAGCCTAGCTTTGTACTTAACACTACCATCTGCCAAATGTTTTATTTTATACACCCATCTACAGCCCACTGCCTTTTTTCCTTCTGGCAATGGCTCTATGGTAAACACATTGTGTTCTGCTAAAGATTTCATTTCTGCTTGCATTGCATTTTTCCACCTTACTATTTCATAATCACAAGGTTCTTTCTTCACATCAACAGTTTTAACTTCTTGTATAGTAAACCTTTCTGGAGGTACCCCCTTATTGCTTCTTTGTGATCTTCTAACTTGAACACTCTCCCCCTCTGAACAATCTTCCCCTTCTGATTCATCTTGCTCAGGAGAAATTGGTTCAGCTTTAGGAGATTGTGTACTGGGACCCTCATCCCCTGAGTTCTCACCACTGTCTCTTTCAGAATTTTCTTTAATTTGTGGCTTTTCTACCTCAGATTTCACAAATTTATCTGTATCAACAGAAGATAAAACAACTTCTGAATTTCCATGTAAACGGGCCCAACCATCTTGCTCAAAAAACTCTGCATGTCTTGATATCACAACTCTGCCACGCCCTAGTGCAAAACGATACCCCTTTGACCAACTTTGATAGCCAACAAACCTAAGTTTCTTTGCCTTGGGTTCTTCTTTCCTTCTCTGTCCTTTTGGGGTGTGAACCCAAGCCCAGCAATCAAAAGTTTTAACATGGTCCAAAAAGGGTTTTTTTCCATAAAGCAAAAAATGAGGGGTATTATTTATGGTAGAATGAAGCAATCTGTTCTGTACGTAGTTAGCACACAGAATTCCTTCCCCCCAAAACTTCCTGGATAAGCCAGAATCACATACCATAGAATCTAGCATTGTTTGCAAATACCTTATCTTGCGTTCTGCAACTGAATTTTCTTCAGGCGAAAACGGACACGATTTACGGTGACTAATACCACGCTTTTTCAACCAGACCTGGAGGGCTTCAGACATGAACTCGTCTCCATGATCACTCTGCAACTGGGTAACTGTGCAGGGAAACTGCCTTTCTATATAGTTGAACCAATTCTTATTCAGTTGACCAGTTTCACTTTTGTATTTTAACAAGTATACCCAAGTATACCGGCTATAATCATCCACAAGAACAACAAAAAAAACTTTGCTCCTCCTTCAGACTCTGCAAATGGCCCACAAAGGTCTGAATGTACTAAAGCAAATGGCCTCTTGCCAATTCTAGTACTTTCAGGATAAGACCCTCGCTTACTTTTAGACTCCTTGGAGGTATTGCAGTCTAGAAAAACTGAGCATTTTTTCATTTTAATTCCCTTACTTAATTCTGGCATTTTTGCAATACTGCGGAAATTGGCATGCCCCAAATGATGATGCCACAGATGCTGGCACTCATCATGCAAGGCTCTCTTACAGGCTTTAACACATGCCCCAGACTCACTTACTAGCTGGTCTTTCAAAACAAACAAACCTTTTTGTAGTGACGCTATAACCACTTTTCCAGCTTTCTCTATTTTCCAGCCTGAACCAGAAAAGGTTACTTTAAATCCCTGCTTAAGAAGACTTGTAACTGAAAGCAAATTATTTTCTAAACTTGGTACACATAAAACATTGGTAAACTTGGTGCTTAAACAGTTGATATTCACACTACCCTTTCCAGCTGACTCATGCACTGTTCCATCAGCTAGTACTACATTTACAGATTTATTAGGCTGCTTTTCTACAAGGGTTTGTGCAGACTTAACAAAAATGTTTGTCATTGCTGAGTTTAAAATCCAGTCATGTCCAACGTCGTGACTGGTGCCTCGAATTGCTGCAGAAACATACTGGACTCGACTCTTCCTGTCTCCTCGCTTCCCAGCAAATGCAAGCCGCCCTTTTCTTGTGTTTTCTCCCACAGACACAGTGCACTGACGTACTAAATGCTTAGTTGACCCACAATGATAGCATCTTCTGACTGTGAAAGCTGCTTCCGCACTGTGGTCTTCAACCTCTTTAGGTTGCCACTCCTCATCAGTTGCATATCTTTTACTGGACTGCATCCCATTTCTGGAATTACGGTGAGGGGTTGTGGCCTTCCTCTCATGGCGTCTTTCTTCCTCATCAAGCAAACGGCCAGTTAAGAAATGCATTGTTAATTGGCTTTCTGGAATTGCCTCCAGAGTCATCACTAAATTGTCCCATGACTCAGGAAGTGAAGACAGCACAATATAAACCTTTCTCTGTTCAGAAAAATGTTCTCCAAGTTCATTTAACTGTGAAAATAAATCACGCATTCTTTGAAGGTGTGTTGAAACACATTCACCCTCACTTAGTCTGGCTCGGTACAGAGCTCTCATTAATTTTGCTGCCAGCAGTGTCTCTAATGTGTATCACTCTCAGTGCTTGCCAAATCTCACTTGCTGTTTCAAGGTCTCGCACATGAGATAACTGAGACTTCTCTAAACTCAAAATTAAATTGGCATAGGCTTTGTCCTCCAGCCTTTGGTCTGCTTCATCTACTTCTTCATCCTCCTCTTTTACAGGAGGGTTAACAATAACAGTCCAACATTGTTCTTTCTTTAAAAACGCCTGCATCTGTAAACTCCATGACATATAATTGGACTCTCCCAGTTTCTCTACTGGAAAATAGGAAGCTCCCCCTTGAGCTCCAGCTCCAAGTCCACCCATGGCACCACCCACCTTTCAGCTTTTCACTCAGTCCTTACTCACACGTGGCTTGAAGGAATGTTCGGCTCCTGGTCTCAAACAGACTCTCCCTGCCGACGCGTTCACACAGCCAGCTGCTTGAGAAACGCTGAGTTGCTTCCAGACTCTGGGTTCTTTTCATGCTCTGTCTCTGCCCACTCAGGACTGGGGACTGGGCCCATAACCTGTTAGAGGGGGATTTCCAGCTGGTGACAGAGGACAGAGCGACTCCAGGAGACATAGGTGTAAAAACCAAAACTAAAACGAAGACTTTATTACAAAACAATAAACTCAAACTCTGGTGGGTGTTATTCCTGCAGGCAGGCTACAAAACTGAGCTTTTCCCTTTTAATAGCAATAGCCAGCTGCAGCCAATTAATCCCAGAAACATCTTAAAGGTATACACACGTTTCTGTGCCGAATGTCCCCTAACACTGGCACCTTCATTATACCCCTTTAGGCACCGGGCAAAAACCTTCCTCTTTAACCAGGCCTTTGGTTGACCTGATTGACATCCTATACCCTTTTAAAATGTGGCTCCTTTCGGAGGGTGGGTGTTATTGGGTTGTTGATTTTATTCTGGTTATATATGTTGTGATCGTTTCTGTGAACTCCCCTGAAACCTCTATGTATACAACGGTAAATAAACCCCATAAATAATTATTATTATTATTATTATTATTATTATTATTATTATTATTATTATTAATCTTCTTGTAAAGGGAGTGGGTTTCATGAGTTCACAGTGTCCAGATGTAGGTACTCTATGTAGAGTGTGTATATATTTGCATACTTCCTGAAATAATATATTGGTCCTGACCCCAACGAAGGTGCATTGCTATGTAAAATCCAAGCTGACCTTTCCACCGTATGCTGGCCCATGTCAAAACAGGGCAGCTGCTTCTCTGTGTTCTTGCAAACATGTTTTCTCCAGCTCTGCATCTGCTCCTCAAGCCACAGAGAGACTCCAGAAGGTAGCCAGGGCGATGCTTCCCCGACTTATAAATATTCTTATTTTTCCCGGGGATTTCTCCAGAGATTCATAATTTCTCGCACTGAGTCTGAAAAGTCTGGTGCATAAAATATCCCTTGTCTTGTCAATTCCCTAAACAGCTGCAGACGGTGAGAGGGGTAGAGCAAAAAGCCTACATCACAAATGAAAAGTGGCTGTGCTCTTACTTCTTTCCCTCGTGCTTTTAGACACCCCAAACGGGCTAGTTTTAAATGTCACCACAAACATATTTTTGAGGGTGGCAGGTTGTGCACAACCATCTCATCCCCCTGCAATCCCAAGGGTTGTGTTAGAGCGCCCCAACCTTCCAGGTGGCCCCTGAAATCCTATTTTGGTTTAAGAGAGGGATGAACCTAAATATTGTTTTCAGGGTGGGTTGCTTGAACCCCCTGTGTGAATTTCCTGTTGTTCTTGGTCACAAGGAATGGGTTTCAAGTCCCCATGACCTATGTGGCCTCTTCAGCCCCCATTCTAATTTAAGGGCCCAATGAACCTGAATGTTTTGCTTGGGATGGGCTGTGAGCACTCAACACAACCAACTCATCAATTCTTTTCTTTTAATAGTTTTTATTTGATTTTACAAGTATAAGATTATAACAATACAACCATACATATCTATATTTAAAGATCTCTCCAAATCTTTGGACTTCTCACCTTCCCCTCCAGTGGTTTTCAACTGCATACTGTTCAATAGTCCATATTTTACATCACTCCATTTTCTCCATGGCAATTGCTACATTACAAGTGTTATTGCAATCCTGCTAATGTTTTCATCTGCTTACAGTGGTCATCAACTCATCAGTTCTGATCAGGAGGAATGGGTTTTGATTTCCCCCGATGCTCCATGAAACTCCCCCCTTTTCTAAACTTAAGGGCCCAATGGAGGTAACCATTTTTGTGGGTTTCATGCAAACTCTCTATAAGCGTGGTCTGTTGCATGTCCCCACAGCCATCTATGGGTCCCAGACACACAAGAGTCCTGAACACAAGGACCATAAAGTTCCCGCACCACTTTGATTGCGCTACGCACCCTGATTGCTTCTTGGTGTCTGGAGGACGGATGGCTCCTGCCTCCCGTGATTCTCCAGTACAGTTTTGGAAGTTCCAGGCAGTTGTAAAAGTTCTAAACAGTTCTATAAAGTTTATAAAAGTGAAATCTTAGTCTGCTTCAACAGAAGTATAGTGTCCAGATCAAGGGACGTAATAGTCCCACTCTATTCTGCCTTGGTCAGACCACACCTGGAATACGGTGTCCAGTTCTGGGCACCATAAATTAAGGAAGATATTGATGAGTTGTCAGGCATGGGGTGGAGGCTGACCAAGATGACCAAGGGCCAGGCAGGAATGGGGGACACCACCTCTCCATCCTGACCCTCCCAGGCAGGAGGAAGAGGAAGAAGACAGTATAGATTTACAACAGGGGTTTGAGGGAAGTCACAGCTCAGAGGCAGATGAGGGGGAAAGTTGGGGAATCATGGGAGAGCCAGAGCGACATCTGGCTGACACGTCATTAGAAACCATTCTAGACCCACCATCTTCCAGAACCCAGTGAGCCTTAAAAGTAGGAGAGCAAAGAGCTCAAAGACAGAGGGTACTTAGCAGCACCTGCAGAGGAGGTGATGATGAATGAGGAAGTGAGAGAACCGGGGGCTGGAGATTCACTTGGAAAAATAACAGGAGTGACAGTGGACATCCTTGTTCCGTTACAAGAATAATTACAAAAGTTTGGTAATATGAATTCCCTGTGGTTTATGTGATCTATATCTTCCAAAGTATTAACAAATTTTCAGCCAAATTTCATAACTACTTCCATTAAGTTGGTTTGTTCTACATGATCAAATGAGGGTAATGATTTTTTAAATTGAAACATCATTTTTCAAGAATCTCACTTCTCTACCTTCCTGAAAAATAATATTTTAAGAATCAGATGCTATCTTTTGTTTTTGTTGTCAGGTGCTCCTTTGTGTTCAGATCAGGTCTCAACAAAATAATGTAGCATTTGGGAATGAAGATGCAGCCCAGGAGCCCAGCACTGGAGGCCAAGATGGAGAAAACCTGAACGGCTACCATGTATTTCCCCTTGGTGCTCAGGTAGGTGGGGACAAAGGACACCCAAACACTGCAGAAGACCAGCATGCTGAAGGTGATCAGCTTGGCTTCATTGAAGGCCCCAGGCAGCTTCCTGGCTAGGAAAGCCACCGTGAAGCAGATGGCCGCCAAGAAGCCCATGTAGCCAAGGGCACCATAGAACATGGCCACAGACCCTTCGTTGCATTGCAGGATGATCTCCCCAGGCTGGGAGTGCATGTCAGAGTCTGGGAATGGTGGCGAGATCCCCAGCCAGATCATGCAGATGACAACTTGGACACAGGAACAGGAAATGACAATGGAGTTGGCCAGACTCTTCCCCAGCCATCTCCTCACTGAGTTCCCTGGCTTGGTGGCCAGGAAGGCCAGAACCACAGTGATGGTTTTTGCCAACACAGAAGAAACAGCAACAGAGAAGATGATGCTGAAGGCCATTTGTCGGAGAAGGCAGGTCCCTTTCCTTGGCCTCCCAATGAACAGGAAGGAGGACAAAAAGGAAAGCAGGAGGGAGACCAGGAGGATGTAGGAGAGGTCCCGGTTGTTGGCTTTGACTATGGGAGTTTCGTTGTATTTAATAAAGATTCCTAAATCAAAGCTTGTGGCTAAGGACCCCAGTAGGGCAAGGGAAAGTAGGACAACCCCCAGAGATTCTTCATAGGCTAGGAAGGTGATATGCTTGAACACACATTGATCTCGGTTCTTGTTTGGATGCTGATTTTCTGGGCATTTTTGGCAATGGTCTGCATCTGCGAGAGAGAGAGAGAGAGAGAGAGAGAGAGAGAGAGAGAGAGAGAGAGAGAAATGTCAAGTAATGTCTAATACGCTGGATTTGGCCAAGCCCTGAGCAGTATCTAGCCTCTTGGGAGAGATTCACTTATAGAAGAAGTCAGTCTTAGCCACAGATCACAACAGGTAATTAATTAGGTTTTTCTAAACATTAGCTCTACCCCGAAGAAATGTGGGACAGATTCCAGGGCTGGAGATCCCCTGCTTGGCTTCTGGCAGGTTGGGCTGCTTGGAGCCCCCTATACCAGGGCCAAAAGGAGGATCAGGGGTCTTTGCACCCTAGGTCCATAACAATCTCCCTCCGAAAGGACCCCGGGACAGTTAAGTCTAGTCAAAGGCAACTATGGGGTGCAGTGTTCATCTTGCGTCAGGCCGAGGGAGAATTGGTTTTGAGAGATTCCTGACTGAACCCTTCTCTCTTCCCCAAGGCCAGCCTTTCCCTTGGAGTCACCCACCTTCCTGAGTGGAGATGGTCCCTTCTGCACAGGGAAGACATTCATAACAGCAAAGAGGCTTCCCTTCCTGAATCACCTTGACGGATCCAGGGCGACAGCTTTCCACACACCTGGAAGTAGGAAGGGTCTAGGCACAAAGACGAAGAGCATCCATGAGAATTGTTCTTTGAGGCATAGTATGTTGTCATCTATGGGACACAGGTGGCGCTGTGGGTTAAAGCCTCAGCACCAAGGACTTGCCGATCGAAAGGTCGGCGGTTCGAATCCCTGCTGCGGGGTGCGCTCCCGCTGCTCGGTCCCAGCGCCTGCCAACCTAGCAGTTCGAAAGCACCTCCGGGTGCAAGTAGATAAATAGGGACCGCTTACCAGCGGGAAGGTAAACAGCGTTTCCGTGTGCAGCTCTGGCTCGCCAGAGCAGCGATGTCACACTGGCCATGTGACCCGGAAGTGTCTCCGGACAGCGCTGGCCCCTGGCCTCTTAAGTGAGATGGGCGCACAACCCCAGAGTCTGTCAAGACTGGCGCGTACGGGCAGGGGTACCTTTACCTTTATGTTGTCATCTGCTGTAGCATCTAGACTATAGCTTGAAACTAAGCCTTTCCCATCACTGTCCATTACATGAATGATTCATGATTAAATTCAGAACAAAACAAAGGACCTCCATTAAATAAAGTTCTGTATATGGGCCATGAGCTATTCACTACTAATAAAATTCATGTACCAACCAAAAAGCAAGGAACCCCCTTTCCCCATTCACACAGTTTAGCAGAAAGCCTGCTTTGGCACCCAGCTGAGCAGAAGAGCTGTAGGAACTATCTGGAACAAGAGCCCAGTGCTGGAGTTGGCAGGCAACTGAGGGCAGCAGCCCACAGAACAGGGAGCACTTATTAGAGCTCACAGAAAAGAGAGCAAAATGACAGGCATGATTCCCACTCCCCGTCACCTGATTGAGCCACTTGGGCCACACAATGGCCTCCTGGTCGATGGTGCACTTCAGGTCTGGGGATCCCTGTCTGTCGATACTCCCAAACTTCACTCTGAGGACGGATTTATTGGGGAACACCACCCAATTCACAATGTCCAAGTCGGCTGCCAGCTCCCCGTTCTCATCCAAATACACTCTGTCCATGGAAGAATTGTAGAACTGGGTGTTTCCTAGGAATGGGTTTAGCTGGAACAGAAGCAAAGATGAGAGCATTTAGAATAAAGGGAAGCATAGGCCCCTGTTTTGCTATCCCAGAAATGGAAAGTCAGCGAGGTCCCAGCTAAAGAGGATTGGCAGCTTACGAGGACAGAATATGCAGAAATTGGAGATTTAACATACAGAAGAAGAGAGCAAGAAGAAGATACATTGAAAGAAGAGTGGAAAGCATTTATTGAATATACGGAAAAAGCAGTATACAGCTGAAAATGGTGGCAGCATTACGACAAACTCAACCACATAAATAATGTTTGATGGATGTAAAAGTAGAAAACTGATTTGAATGGTTATAGCAAAATATGCAGGGGTGTATAAGATGTAAAATGAACCAAGGAAAGAGAAGAAGGGAAGTCATTGGATATTTTAGAGTTTGTAAAATGTTTATTTGGAATTGTTCAATTTAAAATTTAATAAAAATTATATAATAATGAAGATGATGATGATGATGATGATGATGGAAGCATACTGACATTCCACTTCCCCTTTGCTTAGAGCTGGTTGCAGACTCAAATAGTAATGGAGAGATCTTGTCACTTTTGGTTCATACTCTTTTCTCTCTCACACACAAACCCCAATCTTAAATTCAGTTCTGCACATTTCTGAAGTATTTTTAAAATAATAATAATAGAAACTCATCAGAATTCTTCAGCATTTCTATGTCATTTTCTCCTAGTAAGCATGTTTTTTGAAGGATGCTCCCCCCTTGGATTCACTTTTTAGAAAGAGTGAATTAGGTTCGTTTTTCCTTTCAAGGCAAACTGAATGAAATCTCTAAGATGGGCTTCAGCAGGGAAAGGCAGGAGCTTGGTGGAGGGAGCAGAGAGCCAGAGCAGAGTCAAGCGGGTGTCAAAGGAATAGAGACTAGAGACAGCCTGATCAATGTCATCTCCCCTGCCAAAAATAATTCCAACTTGTGGGGAAAGGAGAATTGGGCACATGATGGGAGCAGTTGCTCGGGGGGCTGTGTAATGAGGCAAGAATAAGAATAGCAAACAGAAATGAAAAATGTATATGTATTAAGGAAGGTTTAAAATGGAAAATGGGTAACATGTTTTGCAAACTTTGGGTTTTTTCCATAGTAGTTTTTTTCTAAAGGGCTCCGGGCTCTTGCTGAGATTAAAATTAACTAACTGGTTGCTGTTCTCTGCTAGCTAACATGTGAGTGTTGTAACCTTAGATCATGTGATGAAGGTATTGGATTGCAATATCTCCTTTTTGAAGGGAGTTGCCTTTTGGTCTTTGGCTCCAAAACTCAATAGAGTCAATATGTAAAGGAAGCTCTCCTGAAGGTAAAAGAGAGAGAGAGATCCCGAGCCTGTGCTGGACAGAATGATGTTCTCATTCTGTTATAAAGAGTTCTGCGAGTAAAGAGTGAATAATATTTCTATGCGCCTGGACAATAATTCATTTCCAAAAGGAAATGAATGCTTCCAGTTCTTATGCTTCCAATCGTTTCCAACTGCACAATATTCAATATCTGCAACACTACAGTCGATTGTCATGCTCAGTTGAGATGTCTATGAAGGGAAAGAAAATACCTGCCATGGCTGTAGCCTTTGAAGTCCCATTCTCTCCGTTCCCCTCTGCTTAGATCTAGATGAATATGCAGCATTTAAGGCACGAGCCACGGCTTGCAGAGTGTTGTAGATCCTGTAGCTGTCTAGAGAGAGGATTCTTTCCAAATCATCTTGGGGAAGCCTCTCCAGCTTCTCTCTCTCTCTGCATCTTGTCCGGCCTTTCACTGAGAATGCATGCTTTGAATAGAAACAATTAAAAGCACCCTCCCAAAACTTCTTAATACCAAAGAAAAAGGGTAGAAAATCACCATATTTTGCCCCTTTACTTTTCTCAGTGAAGAAGGAAAATATACCATGGATGTGTTGGAAAGATATCTCATTATACATCAGCTCCAGGGCGACATCCCACAAAACTGTTGTGATGAAGATTTTCCCATCAATGAATTTCATCAATATGTCAAAAAACTGTTGTATAATGAGTAGTCCATTTACGAAAAAAGTCATTTCCCCGTAGTAAACAAATACATGCACTTGCCTCCACTTGTGGAATGGAAGACGAGGCATGTATACTGCATTTGTATGCAGCCCTGGGATGCTTTGTGAGATGACAACACAGACACCGCTCTTGATGAGCACGGGTGTCAAGCTCTTCAGGAACCTCTCTCCATTGTTGGTGTCTGGTGCAAGGAGGCCAATCAACGTCCATCGGAAGTGCTGGAGCAGCTTGACAATCCCTGGGTACAGGGCTTCTTCTTTGGGGACCATCCGGTAGAAAAAAGGGAAATGCCTCTTATCATTCAGAACATGAGAGACAAAAGCATAAGTGACCTGGGAAGAGAAGGAAGATTTGTATCTGGTTTGATTTCAAATCAAAGCCTAAATATTTCTAAGCCCAACATGAGATTGGGAAGGTCTTAGGAAGGAGGAAGGTCTAGTGCAAGGACCCTTTGGTGGGAACAGTGATTTCCTTGAAGGTTGTGGCAGCCGTAAAGAAGGGAAATTTGATGCTAGGGATCAACAGGAGGGTAGTTGAAAATAAGACTGCCAATATCATAATGCTATTATACCTCTCTCCATTCCTACCTGTGGGATTTTATAGATGCCCAACACGTTTGAAATCTGGATGGAGTTTTGAGAGTCGGACCCTTCGAGAACAGCCAGTAAGTTAGTCCGTTTCCCACAGCTGTAGTTTGGAAAGTTCAGCTGCCCAATGGACAGCATGTCTAGCAAAGCATCATAGGTCACCCTTCCATCAAAAAAGTTCTCATGGATGCTGTAGCCCAGGGTGATGTTGGGTAACAGCTTTTGATTCTGGTTGATCGCTTGAATGGCATACAAGAAGGAGAGGAGCTGCCAGTACTTTGTGGGTCCTTTCCTGGGGGGAGAAATTGTATACATGCCAGTACTGACCAAGTGATATTTCTGTTCTACCTCTAATATTCAGCTCTACCTCTCTTTCAAAAAAAAATCCTGCAGAAACAGCCCCAAGGCTCATCTGTTCCAGCATTCTCAAGGCGGCCAACCAGATGCACATGGAAAACTGAGAAGCACAGGAACTCTTCCCCTACTTGAGATTCTCAGTTACTGGTACCCAGAGGCATAGTGCCTGTGACAGGGAATGGAGAACATAGCCATTGTGACTGGTAGCTGCTGAGAGCCTAATCACCCCCCAAGTTTATCTGCCATTGGGATCTCCTTATGTTCTTAAAGGCAGGTACCAGATCATGAGAAAGGCCCCTGAAAGTAACTGGAGATGAGTTGGATCTCATGGAAATGGTAGCAAGTGGAACACCAGGAACTCCATCCCCACAAAAGGTCTTACCAATAAAAGCTGGTGGAAGGACATTGGCTAAAGATATGAGGATGAAACATAGTGTTTGTGGCAGAGAGGACCCCACTGATGAGGTGGTCTCCTGGCCTGAAATAATGAGGTGAATCTATCTCATCCCTTTCCAAAGACAAGCGGCATTTTGTCTTCAGTTTCCCACAGTCCCCATAAGGCAGTAGAAGCAGCAGAATGAGGACCATCTTTTTCCTCCCAGGAATGAGCATCTCCCTTACAAAGAATTAGAAGTCTTTTGTTGTGGTCCTTGCAAGATGCAGTAACTTTCTTCTCACTAATGGAGCCCTGCAGAGGGGTCACATCTGAAGTGGAGAGAAGTCAAGCCAAGCTCATTCTGGTGCAGTTATCCTCTGTCTTAAATCTCAGCCCCCCCCCCCCCAAGTTTTGGGTGGCTCAGGAAGCATATATCTGCCAGATATATCCATAACACCTGCCTCTTTGGAAGCAAAAAAAACAGCACACACTATCATTTTGGTAATTATATGGAGAAGTAGGACCACCTCTGCAAGTTCCTAGACACTTTATGCAGCTCCACTTGCAACTGCTGGGCTGAAGAAAAACATGTTTGCGAAAACTCCAAGATCTGCCTCCAAACTGTGAGATGCAAATGCCAAAGATTGGTGAAAAATACCAAGATTAAGAGTTAGAAGTTACCTGAACTATTCTACATGAGCTCTGGCAGAATCCCTCGCCCGCCAGCCCTGCCCCCCGTGATGCTAACACAGGATAGGGCTATTCTGATGAATTTGAGAGGTGAACAAGGGAACTGAAATTTCACATAAAGACAGAGGTGATTCAGCAGATTTTTTTGTAGGTTTCTTGTTTTGTTTTTGTTCTTGTTTTTATTATATACTTTTTGGTCTTATCCTGTATTTTTATGCTGTGAACCACCCTGAGATCATCGGGTGAAGGGCGGTGTAGAAATTTAATAAAGAAACAGACAAACAACACTTGGAGTTCCAAAGAAAGCATTCAACAAGGTGCCTCCTGGGTAAGCTTAGTAGTCATGGAATAAGAGAGGAGGTCCTCTGGTGGATCAGGAATGGAAGTTGCAGGAAGCAGAAAATAGGTTTAAGTGGATAGTCCTTCAAATGGGGGGTATGGTGCCAGATGTTCTTGACCAAAATCTCACAAGGACAATCTGGCTACATCATTTGGCACCAACTAGAGATTCTGCACCAGACCCAAGGGCAGCCCCAGAAAGAGTGCATTGCAGTAGTCCATCTCCAAGTTTTCCATTACTCCAGTGGTCACAAACAGCCATAGAGGACACGTGGGTCTCTAGTGACAAAGGTGTATCCAAGAGTACCCCCAAACTATGCACTTGCTCCTTTAGAAGTGGGAATCATCCAAAAAGCCTACAAATTGTGTGTCAAGCTCCGGTGTTCCTGTCACTCTCTAAGTGATGAAAAACCAGACAAGACAAGAGCATAACATTGGGTCCAAATAAGCCACAACTCTATTGTTTACAGATGTGAATGGTTTGGCATCGGCATTGCATATAGCCATTTATTCCACCCCAGGCCATCTGCTGGGGGTTCATCTAAGGGTAATCCACACCTGCCCCCCATGACCTACATCAAGTAGGGGTAAACACCAAGGGGCCCCTGTTGGAGGAGTGCTATGGCCCTAGCCCCCACCTGGGCATCTGGACAGAAGCAACTCCTCACAGATCCCTTTTACAGGATACCCTTAACCAAGGAGTGGTGGACAGAGGAGATGATGAAAAACGTCTGAAGAGGAGTAGCTCGGTCGTGCGGAGTTCTGACACCAGGCCCCAAATATGGCAGCTGACAATGTTCATAGGAAGGTCTTAGTATGGAAATAAGACATATGAAAAGGGGACGGAGGGTGGGAGATCCAATGACAAACTGGGGAGGAGGCCTGGGCAGGCCCCAAGTTATCCACCCAGGGAGCGGGGCCAAGCCATGCCTATTGGCTGGTAGGGCCCACCCCCTTTGGAATGCCTGCACCTAAGCCTGGCACAATTGGTCAATCTGCAGGCAGGCTGCAACCCTCCCCAGCAGGCACCAAATTGCGGGCGTGGACTTGGTTGGGCGCAACACCGCCTGACCATTAAAGGTAAGTGGACTTTGAAGGATTTGAACACAGTTTATTGGATCTTATTGAGTCCACTGCTGCAACCAGACACTGGTCACAAGCCTTCACAGACTCTCCTGTTATGGAGAAGGAGAGCTGTGTGTTAATGTAAAGGTGTAAAGACCCCTGGATGGTTCAGTCTCGTCAAATGTGACTAAGGGGAGTGGCGCTCATCTCGCTATCAGGCCGAGGGATCGGGTGTTTATCCACAGACAACTTTCCAGGTCATGTGACCAACATGACTAAACCGCTTCTGGTGCGATGGGACACCTTGATGGAAGCCAGAGCTTGGGACTTGGGACACAATATACAAATGGCAGATTGGGAGAGGTTATGGAAAACAGATTTGAAATTTATGGAACCTTGTTCACTGACATAAAATTATATGAAAATGATGTACTGGTGGTATTTGGCTCCAAATAGAACGAGTTCAAATACCTGCTGGAAATGTAAAGAAAAAGAAGGTACCTTTTCTCATATGTGGTGGATGTGTAAAGTAACTTAAAATTTTCTGGGAGATGATATATAATGAATTAGAAAAAATGTTTAAAATAACTATTGTTTAAAAAACCAGAAGCCTTCTTATTAGGAATTACAGTTACTGAGATACCAAAGGACCAGAAAAGATTGTTTATGTATGCGACAACAGCTGCACGGATGCTACGAGCCCAGAGATGGAAGGAAGAACCCTGACCAGAGAAGAATGGCAAACCAAGTTGATGGACTATGCTGAAATCAGCAAATCTCTTTGGAGGTCTACCTTTCGTGGCTGTTTCAGACCTGCGAATTAGTCTTCAACACTCTCCTCTTCTTTCTTAGGAGAAAAGTGGCCTATAGTGAACAGTGGTTCCTCCAAATCTCGATCAGAGCCTTCAGAGGGTCGCATAGAGGCCGTAGCACTCTTGAAATCCTCTGAATGATCCAATTCAGTTTCAGATTCAGATTCAGAACCTTCATTAGTGGGTGTGGGCCTTCGCTGTTGTTTATCCTCAGTCTCTTCACTGTCCTCAGGATAACATTGGAAAATTCCCACATTCTCCCCCCACTTGGCTATAAAGTAACTAAAAATTTATGCAAGACGATATATAATGAATTGGAAAAAATGTTTTTAAAAAACTTTTGTTTTAAAAAAACTAGAAGCCTTCTTATTAGGAATTATAGGTACCGACATACCAAAGGACCAGAAAAGATTGTTTATGTATGCGACGACAGCCGCACGGATGCTACTAGCCCAGAGATGGAAGGAAGAAATAACCCTGAGCAGAGAAGAATGGCAAACCAAGTTGATGGACTATGCTGAAATGGCAAAAATAACTGGGAAGCTCAGAAAGCAAGACCATTGTAAGCAGGTTAAAACATTAGCAGGATTTTAAGCACACTTGTAAATTGAGACTTCCGGGTTAGCGCCAACATCTAATGGCGGATTCCCTCCGATCTCCGGAGGGAATCGGCTCAGTAGGGATCGGGTTCTGCCGTGCCGGCGACGCGGGGACCCTTAAAAACCACAGGTGTGGATGCCTGTGGACGTGGTGACTCGGCGGGCACCATTAGCGCCCCCCGACCCGCAAAGGAGCCTTTTTAAAGGCTATGGAACGGGGGACGGGGAGCGGCGCGGTGCTGAGAGTCCTCTGCTTCCCCTGCTGAGCAAAGGCGCATGCCATGGACGGAGAGCGCTGACTTTTTCCTTTAAACATTCGGACTAAAAGCATCAACCCGTGAGTAATACGGAAATTGGACTTAAAAGGGAAATTCTTTCTTTAAATTCGGTACGATCGGGGGAGGTGTAAAAAGGAAGTCCGTATGCGCAAATTGATTAGGCGTGACCTTGCTGATTGGTTTACGATCCCAATCAGTCATTTACAGCGTCCAGCACACTTCCTTCTAGCTGCGCAAACCTGCTGTCTCTTCAGTCACGCCTTAGCAGAGTAAACACAGCGGTGAAAGACTGCCGCTACTGCCGCTTCCGTTCTCCGGGCAAACACAAACAGATCAAGCAGTTTGTGAGTCCAATTAAACAGCTCTTTATTAGGACATTTCTCAGAAAAACAGTCCTGGGCTTCTTTCAGCCATGGCAGCCATTACAAAACTGCGTCCGTCTCTCTCAAAGACACAGAGGGAAGAGAGAATAGGGAACAAGCTCCTCCCAGCTTTGAATCTTTCCGTCAGATGGTGACGCACTGCTCGGAACACTTAACCTGTTAAGTTCTGAACTCTTACACCCCCTCTTACGTCCCTTTCTGACAAGACCTGTGAAACATCTTCAGCAACATCCTGTGAGATCAATCCCTTCCCCAATGCCTTGCGCCCTCCCTTGGCGTTCCTGTCAGGCAACTGTGGAACAACCTCACAACTCTCAGATTCGCACTGTGCGAAACTTACCCACGCACCTGTGGCCTGATACCTCTCAGGTGGAACACCCTTCGTTGTGCGACTGGACCGCCTGGGCACAAACTCAGGAGTTTCCCCGGACTCCCCGTCATCAGGAGGTGTGTCCTCTGCATCACGGTATTCCCCCTCTGACTTAAAGCGTCTTCGAATCCTCTCCATTACACTCACAGGAGAACTAGGCTCACTCTTGGGCTCTCTTTTTACAACTTGTGGAGATGCCCCATCCAGCTCCTGACTTTGGTCAGCGAGCTGATCGTCAGCCTCTCCTTCCTCCTCATCAGAACTGTCCTCTGGATCAGAGACATTCTGAAAGAACATCACGCTTGGCAGGAGTCTTTGACCCTTCATCCTGCTCACAGAACTCAGCGTGTTTACTGATCAGCACTTTACTCTGATCACCTGACGGGTAAGCAAATCGCCATGCACATGCCGCTGGTTCATACCCACAGAAGATCATTTTCTGGAACTTGGCTCCATCTGGCCCTTGCAAAGCCTTAGGCACCGGCACAACTGCAGATAAACCAAACATACGCAGAAAATGGATCTGGGGTTTCCTGCCATGCAACAAAGAAAAAGGTGTGTCACCTACCAGTGAATTGTAGACACGATTCCAGGTGAAGCACACACATCTGGCCGCCTCCAGCCAAAACCTTGGAGGTAACCCAGAATCTGTAAGCATCACCTGTGCAGCCTTAACCAGAGCTTCACGTCTAAGCTCTGCCACCCCCCTCTGTTTGGGAGAAGTAACTGTGTGACGTATCCCTTTCTTGTGAAAGAACTTCAGCAAAGCAGAACCAGTAAACTTAGCATTTCTGTCACTGGTGACTGCTTTCACCCTGGTGGAGAACCTTAGTTCCACCTCCTCAACCCAGCTTCTGATCAGCTGTGCTGCTTCTTCCTTGGACTTGAGACCGTGTGTCCAGGTGTTCTGTGAAAAACTGTCTTGCATTGTCAGCAAAAACCTGGCCCCTCCCAAACTTTGTTCCTTCACAGGACCGAACAGATCTATGTGTACCAGCTCAAAAGGTTTTGTGGTTACCCTCTCCACTTCTGGGTAACTGCACCCTTTTACCTTTGCCTGTCTGCAAGTGTCACAATTAATGGCACTTCCACAATTTCTAATCTTACACCCTTTGGCAACCTCAGGTAACGTCTGCAAGTCCTCTAGAGGACTATGAATTGTCCTTTTGTGCCAGGCACAAGCACATAAAGCATGAGAGGGAACTGTAGCACGCAGGGCTTGTGCTTTCTCAACCTTCCCCTCACCCCCCAGAGACGTTTTAAGAATGAAAAGATCATTCTGTCCCTTTTTCACTTCGACAAGCCGTCTCCCTTCTCTTGAGATTGTGCAGATATCATTCTGGAAACAAACCTGAAACCCCTTTTTTAACAAATAAGGGACAGATAACAAACAGTGATGCACCCCTGGAACGACGTAAAACTCCACCTGTTCCTGCAAAACAGAAATATAGGCATTAGCAACATTAGTTATATTTGCCCTTTGTCCATTTGCGAACTTAATAGTCTGTCCATCTGGAACTGCCTTGCAATTCCACATCTCGACTGCAGGGGTCTCTGGAACCATGTTGCGGTTAGCTGCTGAGTCTATTACAAAGCAAAGCTTAGAGTCTCTCACACAGCTGTCCTCAAACAAAGCCATGCTTGCAGTTGGTTGATAAGGCTCTTCCTGTTGTTTACCCCGTCCGCTTTGTTCAGATCCACACCTGCCTGCCTTGCCAGGCTGGTTGCCATGGAAACCCGCCTGGTTCCCATGGGAAGCGACCTTGGTAACACCCTGCCCCGGCTCTCTGCTCCGGTGGGGGCAGTTTCGACGCAAACGTTCAGTTCCAGTGGAAAAACACTGCCCGGGGCTCCTCCCTGCTAGCCTGGCCCTCCTTCTTCCGGAAAAACGCCTCCTGCCAGCCACGCCCCCTCTGAAGCTCCTCTCCGCTCCAGCACTTCCAGTGGAAAGTTTTTTAAACTTGCCTTTGGAACTCTTCGCCCCTCCGACCTGCTCACCAGCGCTCCTTGAGGCTGCTTGAGGAACAGGGGCTACTTGTCCAGCGTCTCCAGGGCCCTGGCCCCCTGCTGAAGTTTCACACAAACTTTTCAGCACATCCCAGGCAGCCCTCGCTGACTTTACACCCTCCAAGTGAGGTTCCAGCGATGCGTGTACGCATGCTCTCAGCATATCAAGCTCTCTTTGCATTCTCTGCTGGCTATCTTCAGGCAAACTTTTGCGTCTTTCAGCCAGCCTCTTGCCTCCGGCAGCTCCTCTGCCTCACAACGCTGACTTCAAAGCATTCCGGCAGCCTCCAGCGACAGCTTTACGAGCGGTGATTAGGCCTCCATAACCTATGCGCAAATTGATTAGGCGTGACCTTGCTGATTGGTTTACGATCCCAATCAGTCATTTACAGCGTCCAGCACACTTCCTTCTAGCTGCGCAAACCTGCTGTCTCTTCAGTCACGCCTTAGCAGAGTAAACACAGCGGTGAAAGACTGCTGCTACTGCCGCTTCCGTTCTCCGGGCAAACACAAACAGATCAAGCAGTTTGTGAGTCCAATTAAACAGCTCTTTATTAGGACATTTCTCAGAAAAACAGTCCTGGGCTTCTTTCAGCCATGGCAGCCATTACAAAACTGCGTCCGTCTCTCTCAAAGACACAGAGGGAAGAGAGAATAGGGAACAAGCTCCTCCCAGCTTCGAATCTTTCCGTCAGAAGGTGACGCACTCCTCAGAACACTTAACCTGTTAAGTTCTGAACTCTTACAGTCCGCCCCCCCACCTTGCAGATACTCTAAAGCAAGGACCAGATAACTAAAGTTGGGAGAAACATCTTTGCCTTTTTGGAAGGAAAATTAATATTTTCGCAATTGGACAGTACAATTGATTTTGCTGGAGGATAAGAATCGGCTTAAGCTAAAGTGCAACCCCCCCGGGACTCGGGAATGATCTGTGAGGGAGCCTACTGAAAAGATACGGACTTTGACAGCTGTCAAACTAGCTGTCAAAGCTGGGAAATAAAAGGAAACGTTGTTTTTTGTGACTCTGCTGGCTAGATTTTCTTTTTTGGATACAAATTGTCGGGAGTAAAGGAAAATAAAGACGAGGACTGGAGAATGCATTCTATGGCAGACTAGTTTCCTCTCCGATGGAGAGATGGAAGGGAAAAGTCACCTCTACTTGTCCATGTTAGTTTCTGTTTGTTGCCACTGTGCAGTGCTTGGAGTCACAAGACTCTGTTTTGCATTCCAGAGATTCCATACTGTTGGAAGTCTCACGGAAGATGGGAGACGGATGTAATGTTTACTGGTTTCCTGTTCCTTTGTTGTTCAGTTGCTCTCTGCTTTCACAGAGAGCGCATGTATATTTCTTTTCTGTCTTTGTAGTTAGAAATAAAACGCTCTTTGCAATGTAGCACATACTATCTCGGATCCTTCCCTGCGTGGTGGATACTCTGCGTAATGGGGTAACGTGCTTGGAGCCTCATCAAAGACTCAACCGGAAGAGTTGCTTGGTCGAATGCAAGTCTGACAGTCCACAGCATGTTCAGAAGCAGAGAGAGAGAGAGGAGCTGAACAGCTAAGGGAGGAGTTGCCCAGGTACGAGATAATGACAAGGGAACCCGAAGGGAGGGGGCAGCTAGTTGAGATGTCACTTGAGAGTGTGGGGAACCCCCCTCACCACAGACTCGGAGGTCTGAACATATCAGAGAGCAAAGAAGTCAGAGGGAGGGAGGAACTTCCCATTGGCACCTAAAATGCTACGGAAGTCGGAAGGAGGATTTAGAGCAGCCAACTGCCCCCCTTGCAGAGAGCTGTGTATTTCTGCTTGCAACCTGATGCTGTAATAAAAGGACTTCTTATCTGTGATGTTACCAAAGGGAGAGAAGAACTCTCCACGCCTGACACAACATCACTCTTCCCACTTCCCCTTCCCTTTACTTCTCATGAAAACTCAAGGCATTTGTCCAAATTTCTCCTTTGAGTCCACTAAAATGGAACCCATTTTTGAGAGGAACGCGAGGTGACATCCTGCTTCTGATTCAGTCAATGAATCAGTCAACCCCCCAAAAAATGCTCTCCACCTGATTCAAGGCTTCTCCAGACACCCTGCTGATTCAGCATTCATCCTGATTTACTTGATTATGCGGTGCTCTTTAATAATAATAATAATAAATTTTATTTATACCCTGCCCTCCCCGGCCAAGGCCGGGCTCAGGGCAGCTAACAAGCAATAATAAAAACAAGTTGAATGAATACAACTTAAAAACAAAATTAAAATACAACATTAAAACCTTAAAACCTTAAAATTCAGCCTCGTCACAGGAGGAGAAAGGGAAAAGAAAGAGGGGTAGGGAATCATTTTTTTTTTAAAAAAAACAATTTATTCAAAGTTATAAAAAACATATTTTCCAAAAACATATCCTTATTCCGCCCCCATTTTTCCTCCCCCCACAAAACCCATCCCCCCACCCCACCCCACCCGACTTCCCTCAGTTCCAGTCTTTGGTTTCTCCAATAATGCTATTTTCTGCATGTTACAGAGTTGTATAGATCCTCCAACTGTTTAGCTAATTCCTATCAGTAAATTTTTTTTAAAAAAAATTGTGGATGTTTATTCAAAACCTGCCAAAGAGTCCAGTTCGCTTTGTTGCGTCTTCAAATACGTGTGAAAGGTTCCCATTCATCCTTAAAGTCACAGTTATCCTCGTCCCGTAGCTTATGAGTCAATTTTGCCAGTTCTGCATAATCCATCAATTTTTCTTGCCATAATTCTTTAGTTGGGATTTCTTCAGTCTTCCATCCTTGTGCTACCAGAACTCTCGCAGCCGTTGTCGCATACATGAAGATGTTTTTAAACTTTTTTGGCAGCTAACAAGCAATAATAGCTCAGGGCAGCTAACAAGCAATAATAAAAACAAGTTGAATGAATACAACTTAAAAACAAGATAAAAATACAACATTAAAACATTAAAACCTTAAAATGCAGCCTTAACAGAGGAGAAAGGAAAAAGAGGGGGAGGGAATCAAATTGACTCCAAGCCAAAGGCCAGGCAGAACAACTTTGTCTTACAGGCGCTGCGGAAAAAAATCAGATCCTGCAGGGCCCTGGTCTCATGAAGCAGAGCATTCCACCAGGAGCTGAAAATAGAGTTGAAAAGGCCCTGGCTCTGGTTGAGGCTAATCTAACTTCCTTAGGGCCCGGGACCTCTAGGGTGTTGCTATTTATGGACCTTAAGGTCCTCCGTGGGGCCTACTGGGATAGGCGGTCCCGTAGGTACGAGGGTCCTAGGCTGTGAAGGGCTTTAAAGGTCAAAACCAGCACCTTAAATCTGACCTTGTACTCCACCGGGAGCCAGTGCAGCTGGAAAAGCACTGGGTGAATATGCTCCCATGGCAGAGACCCCGTGAGGAGCCTCACTGAAGCATTCTGCAGCCGCTGGAGTTTCTGGGACAGCTTCAAGGGCAGCCCCACGTAGAGCGAATTACTGTAGTCAAGCCTGGAGTTGGCCGTCGCATGGATCACTGTGGCCAGGTCGGGGTGGGAAAGGTAAGGGACCAACTGCTTGAATCCTTCCTGCAAAAGATTGACTGGAGGCACACTCTGATTTCGTAGGTTCCAGTTGCCCCCATAGGCCAGGACCATGAACTTAGGTGCTTATCAGTTGAAGCTGATGCTGAAGTCCTGACTGAAAATGAGTATGCTGCAACTGAGAATGTTATGATTGTGGAAAGTGGCATTTAAAAATCCAAACCTACAAGGGGGTAAATAATGCAGCTGGCTGTAAACACAGCTGAAACACAATCTCATGAAATGTTCATGATGGTGAAAGTTGTGGTCAGTTTCACTATGGTGCCAGTCCACCTTCAGTGAGGCTGATGGGCCTTTCCTCTCTCCTACAGGTCGCTAATGGAAGGTATTTAAGCATCTCAGGGTGGACTCGTTTTATTTTCTGTGCTGGAAACAGCTGAGAGTTTAGATACAGCAAGAATTAGAAACGTTGTTTTCATTCAGTGGAGGGCACTTTTTCATCCCAGTGGTGATCGTGGGAAATTCTGGAATGTCCTCTCCTTCCTGGCTGCCATTTGTGAAATCAATCAGGACCCCAGGCTCTTACCCAACGTCACCCTCGGCTATGACATCTATGACCAATATTCTAATCAAGGATGACTTCTGATGCCCTGCTAGACCTGCTCTCTACTGGGCACGCAGACATTCCAAACTATGGCTGTGGGAAGAGGAATAACCTGTTGGCTGTTCTTGAAGATGCTGAACCTGATATTTCTAGACATATGTCACCTGTGTCAAGCATCTACAAAATCCTACAGGTATGGCTGGTTTGGTGTTAAGACGGAGTTGTGCCTCTTCCATGGGCTTTTCATTCTTTCCTTTTTGGACTCTTCCAAAGGTGAGGGTGGGATGGAACCTGGAAGCAGGAGCACTCAACACTGGTGTCAGATGCCCTATGCCACCCCACCACTGCTTTTAAAAACCATGCTGCTTGTTTATAATGCATTCAAAACACAGTTTTTTGAGTAATGTAGCCGAGTTCCTAGTCTAATATTCTGGGATGTGATTCAGTCCCACAAAATATTGAGAGTCTAGAGGCATTCCTGGAAGACCTCCTCCCGTTCTACACGGTCAGCATTTTGTCTTGTTCTTTGTGTGTATGTGTGTGGGACTGTAGTTGTTCAACTGTCTGAGATTTGTCCTGGAACCACAGCAAAGCACTCACCTCTCCCTTTGCATCCTGGGCAAGTTATGGATACACTGTTCCTACTATTCATGATAAAAATCAGTTCCCCTTTTTTCTACCAGATGGCCACAAAAGAAGATCCCCAGAATCTGGAGATTGTCCAACTGCTCCTGAACTTCAGATGGATGTGGATTCCCATATTGCATGGGAAAGTCCTTAAAACAATAAGAATAATTGATTTATACCCCGCCAGAAACGTACTCGGAGCCAATGTAGGTCTTTCAGAACTGGTGTTATGTGGTCTCAGCAGCTAGTCCCAGTCACCAATCTAGCTGCCGCTTTCTGGATTAGTTGTAGTTTCCAGGTCACCTTCAAAGGGAGCCCCACATAGAATGTGTTGCAGTAGCCCAAGCAAGTTCTCAACACCAGCCCCGTTAGCTAAAGTGGTGCTTCAGGTTAAGAACAGTTTCAGGTTAAGAATGGACCTCCAGAACAAATTAAGTTATTAACCTAAGGTACCACTGTATGAGTTCTTTGATGGCGGTTGAGACCTGCCCTCTTTCTGAAGCTCTTCCCACATTCCAAGCACTGATATGGTTTCTCCCCTGTATGAATTCTTTCATGGGAAGTGAGACTGCTGCTGTGACTGAAGCTCTTTCCACATTCCAAGCACTGATACGGTTTCTCCCCTGTATGAATTCTGTGATGGGAAGTGAGACTGCTGCTGTGACTGAAGCGCTTTCCACATTTCAAGCACTGATGGGGTTTCACCCCTGTATGAATTCTTTGGTGGGAAGCGAGACTGCTCCTCTGACTGAAGCTTTTTCCACATTCCAAGCACTGATAGGGTTTCTCCCCTGTATGAATTCTTTGGTGGGAAGTGAGACTTTGGCTGTAACTGAAGCTCTTTCCACATTCCAAGCACTGAAAGGGTTTCTGCCCTGTATGGATTCTTTGATGGGAAGTGAGACTTTGGCTGTGACTGAAGCTCTTTCCACATTCCAAGCACTGATAGGGTTTCTCTCCAGTATGAATTCTTTTGTGGGAAGTGAGATTGCTGCTCTGACGAAACCTCTTTCCACATTCCAAGCACTGATAGGGTTTCTCACCTGTATGGATTCTGTGATGAGAAGTGAGATCCCAACTCAGACGAAAACTCTTTCCACATTCCAAGCACTGATATGGTTTCTCCCCTGTATGGATTCTTTGATGGGAAGCGAGACTGTGGCTGTGACTGAAGTTCTTTCCACATTCCAAGCACTGATAGGGTTTCACCCCTGTATGAATTCTTTGATGGGAAGCGAGACTGTGGCTGTGACTGAAGTTCTTTCCACATTCCAAGCACTGATAGGATTTCACCCCTGTATGAATTCTTTGATGGGAAGCGAGACTGTGGCTATGACTGAAGTTCTTTCCACATTCGAAGCACTGATAGTGTTTCTCTCCTGTATGAATTCTTTCATGAGAAGTGAGACTGCTGCTGTGACTGAAGCTCTTTCCACATTCCAAGCACTGATACGGTTTCTCCCCTGTATGAATTCTGTGATGGGAAGTGAGACTGCTACTGTGACTGAAGCGCTTTCCACATTGCAAGCACTGATACGGTTTCTGCGCTGTATGAATTCTTTGATGGGAAGTGAGACTGTGGCTGTGACTGAAGCTCTTTCCACATTGCAAGCACTGATAGGGTTTCTCTCTTGTATGAATTCTTTGGTGGGAAGTGAGATTGCTGCTCTGACTGAAGCTCTTTCCACATTCCAAGCACTGATAGCGTTTCTCTCCAGTATGAATTCTTTTGTGGGAAGTGAGATCCCCATTCTGACGAAACCTCTTTCCACATTCCAAGCACTGGTAGGGTTTCTCTCCTGTATGAATTCTGTGATGAGAAGTGAGATGGGTGCTCCGACTGAAGCTCTTCCCACATTCTGAGCACTGATAGCCTTTCTTCCCACTGTGAGTTCTTTGATGGGAACAGGAACTCTGACTGGAGCTCTCTCCATACTCCCAATTTTGATATGGCTTCTCCACTGTATGGATTTTGTCATGGTCTCCCCCATTCTTCATTTCCAATTCATCACCACCTACAACAAAGACAGAAACTTATTAAATCCTTAGGAAGAAATGGAGCCCCCAATTATGGAACAATGCTAATGAACATTTGTGAAAGAGGAAGAACAGAAGGTGTGAGGTCTTTCTACAGAGGTCATGGCCTTTGTCGACCAGCATTCACAGACATATTTTTGAGAACCAGAGGTTCAGAAAGTCTGGCTTTTTTCTAGGATGGATTTTTGTTGCCACAATCATGAAATCAACTCCAACTCTAACATTGGTCTTCTCTTTTAAAAAACGGGCAGAGGCTAAAACAGAAACCCAAACCAGACAGAAATTACCTCAACTTCCCTAACAACTCTGTGTGTGAATGTTGCCCCCAAATCGCTATGGAAAGGGTGACTGTCACTCCAGAAGGCCGTTTTTTCAGTTAGGTCTGTTCTCAACTGTCAAGTGAGAGAGAGGTTTTCTGTGAGAGCACCTGCTGCCTGTTTTATGCTGCTATGGGCCTCAGAAAAAGTCTGTAAAGTCCTATATATATAGAAGCACTTGTAATTCACTCTTCATACCTCATGTAGCAGTATTATTTGATATTGAATTATTTTGGTTTTTTTAGTGTAGCTTATTGTCTTGAATAATGAATGGGATAAATGTAGAAATAATCTAAATCAATAAAGAATATATATAGATATACTAGATATAAGCAAATGTAAACGTCTTTTAGTATATCAAGTAATGTAATGTGTACTGTTTAAACTCTAAACAGAGAATCTTGTGGAGTCTTTTCTATGAGAAAATAGCTATGTTTCTCAAGGGTCAAACAACCCGGGGCAATTTCCACACATATAAATACTACAGAAAATGGGTTTGGGTCCCACAAAATCCAGAAAACCACGGATAATCTAGAAGGACAGGTGCAGAGTTGTAAAATGACATGTTTTACCTCAGAAAGTAACATTAATAGCAGCTGCATGTGGAGGAGCGGACATGCGAACCCAGTTCACCAGATTACGAGTCCACCGCTCTTAACCACTGCACCACACTGGCTCTCCTTAATCTTAATCTAAGTAGAACAACCACAAAGAGCTCCTGAATAGACAACCAGCTATGTGATGTTGAATGCTCTCTGTTCTCTCCTGCTTCTCGTTTTTGTTTTCCAGTTTAAACCAATTCATGAACCCGGACTCATACACTGACCATTAATGATGAACCACATGTTATAGCCATTCCAGCAAATTTATTCTGCTAGTTTTGAGATATACAAATGACATGAGACGACCTGGTCTACATGTTTGTGTCATTTATTATTCATATGTTCCTTGTTTTTAAAAGGAAATAAAAAGTTATTCCAAAGAGAAAGGAAAGGGGCGACACACAGCATAGGCCCTATCTGCATTAAAACTGCAAAGCAGCATCACATTACTTTAAAGAGTCGTTGCTTCTACTG
Organism: Podarcis melisellensis; assembly: GCF_964234715.1. Lineage (NCBI taxonomy): Eukaryota > Metazoa > Chordata > Lepidosauria > Squamata > Lacertidae > Podarcis > Podarcis melisellensis. The sequence continues at coordinate 121,183,195 of NC_138529.1, read as the reverse complement.
CTGTGTGATGGAGCGGTAAGTTTTTTGACATTGGTAGGGCATTCAGATCATGGCACCGGTATTAGACCTTTTGAGCTGCCAATACATCGTGGTGGCCGGGGAGCTGTCATGTATTCCTGGCTCAAATTCCCTGCAGATGGCAAAGGCGCAGGCAGGCAGGCAGGCAGACAGGCAGGTGGGGGAGCCCAGAAAGGTGCTCACCTTCTCAATCTCCACCCGCCTGCCTGCCTCCCCCCACCCCCAGGCTGAGCAAGCCCCAATACCTCTCTGGCTCCATCCCTCCATGTCCCCATCTCCCCTCCCCTAGAACTCACCAGATCTCTCTGAGAGCCCTAGAGAGGAGCACTCAGAGATTGTGAGGAGGGATGCAGGAGACAACCTGACCAGGTCAACCGTCCATCTTCCCCCTTCCATCCTCACTAGCTTTGCAGGATCCATCTCTTTCATCCTTCCTGAAGAGTCAAGGAGCCAAAACAAGCTGCAGGGTCCTGGGAGACAGGAAGAAGCAAAGGGAGCCTCAAAGACCCACAAATGGTCTCCTCCCAACCGTGAACCCGTTCTTCAAAAGATCAGAAATCAAACTTTGCAGGCATCTGCTTGGCTCAAACAGCATTCAGGCTAAACCTCTACATCTTAAATGGTGCCCTTGAAAGTGACTATCCAGACCTCTGGCTCCAGAAGGAGAGTTATAGACCAGGGGTCAGCAACCTTTTTCAGCCGTGGGCCGGTCCACCGTCCCTCAGACCATGTGGTGGGCCGGACTATATTTTGAAGAAAGAAAGAAAAATGAATGAATTCCTATGCCCCACAAATAACTCAAGAGATGCATTTTAAATAAAAGGACATACAGTGGTACCTCGGGTTACATACGCTTCAGGCTACATACGCTTCAGGCTACATACGCTTCAGGTTACAGACTCCGCTAACAAAGAAATAGTACTTCAGGTTAAGAACTTTGCTTCAGGATGAGAACAGAAATTGTGCTCCGGCGCCACAGCAGCAGCGGGAGGCCCCATTATTATTATTAGCTAATGTGGTCCTTCAGATTAAGAACAGTTTCAGGTTAAGAACGGACCTCCGGAACGAATTAAGTACTTAACCCAAGGTACCACTGTATTCTACTCATGGAAAAACCAGGCTGATTCCTGGACTGTCCGCGGGCCGGATTTAGAAGGCGATTGGGCCGCATGCAGCCCCCGGGCCTCAGTTTGCCTAGCCCTGCTCCTGACAATGTACTCCAAACCTGCCTGGTGTTTTTACACGAGCAGAATGTGTGCTTTTATTGAAAATGCATCTCTGGGTTATTTGTGGGGCATATTCCCTAGACCAGATATAGTTTGCTATATAGTTTGGTATACAAAGTACGTCCTGGAGGCTGACCTCAGTATAAGGAACCAAACTGATTAAAGAACGAAAAAAGCTGAGCTACGTTAGGAAAGCGATCCAATAATAAGAGATCTGGCTCTCATCGCCCTGCTAAAAATGTAGCGCTTTCTGCTTGGAGAAAAGACACAGTAGCGATGCTGGCCAAGAGGAAGACCCCCCTTCCTCCTCCTCCTCCTCCTCCTCCTCAGCCCTTGATCGAGACTCCAGGGCTCTCTCTGCAGGCTCACCCCTCCCCCCCCCATTTGGCGCCCCCCAGGCATGATCTGGCCAGCCCCCCCCGGCATCCTCCCCCGCAGCCCCTTCTCCCCATTGCACCAGACTCACTCCCAGGCAGCTCTTGCAAGAGAGAGAGAGAGGGGGAGGCGGAAGCAGCCCCTCCGCTTGCAGGCGGGAATGGCGAGGGAGGGGCTTTGCTCGGGAGGACCTTGCCCCCCCCCACGCCTCCACTTCCTGTCCTCTCTAGAAACCCAGCTCTGTGCCTTTTAACCCTTGGCAAGCCGAGCACAAGCGGAGGACCGCAGGCAGGAGCCCAGGAGGAGCCGCTAACCCAGAAATATTACCTGGTGTTAAGAACTTTGCTTCAGGATGAGAGCAGAAGTCGCGTGGTGTCTCAGGTTAAGAACGGTTTCAGGTGAAGAACGGACCTCCGGAACGAATTAAGCTCTTAACCCGAGGTACCACTGCGTATGCAACCTGAGCATAGATAGCAGGGCTTCACCGCAGTAATACTCCACTGCATTAGTCACTGCTTTGAATCCAGCACAGAGCATGTATGTCTTTGTGCGTCCAACTTCCATCCTGCTTCCAGCTCCACCCACTCAGACAACTCTGGCTTTTGTTCTCCTACCTGGCGGCTAGGTGGAGGCAGGGAGGCCCACTCATATGTTCTACGGCACAGGGCAACTTCTTTGGTTGTGCCAGCCATGGCACCACTCAAAATCAGTCTCATTCACACATTAGCATGACTAAAAAGGTAAAATAAAATACTCAGGAGTCCGACTGGTACAGAAAAAGGGTTCTTTACTTACAATTAATTCATTTTAACAATAATGGCCTTGGATCCTAAGCCTATGTAGCAAATGCATAGTTTGGGGGTACTCACTACAGACCCACGTGTCCTCTATGGCTGTTTGTGAACAGGAATAGCCTGACCACTGGAGCACTGGAAAACTTGGAGCTGGACTGCTGCAATGCACTCTTTCTGGGGCTGCCCTTGGGTCTGGTCCAGAATCTCTAGTTGGTGCAACATGATGTGGCCAGATTGTTCTCGCGAGCTTTTGGCCAAGAACATCTGGCACCACAGCCCCCCATTTGAAGGAACTATCCACTTAATACTATTTTCTGCTTCCTGCAACTTCCATTCCTGATCCACAAGAGGACCTCTTCTCTTATTCCATGGCTACTAAGCTTACTCAGGAGGCACCTTGATGAAAGTGTCAGGGTGTCTCTCCCCCACACAACATGACTCCAGCAGTTAATTGTGGTGGTCAGGTGGGATTGCTATGAGGAATTATGGAAAATGTAGCAAGCCATTGTGTCAGCAATGAACGCATTGGTTTGACTGGGCTTGAGCCATTTGACATGATTTCTGATCAAATCCCACAAGCCTCTGCACCTCTGCCATTTTCTCACTGCCTGACAGTCACGTATAGCATGCTAAAACACAGACCAGTGGCATCACCAGGCGTCCTCAGTACATAAAGACAGAAAGTAGCTTTGATGTAGATTTTGTTAATCTTTAGGTCGATCTTAAGGGCCAGGAAGAGAGTCCACAAGGAGATGGTGCATACTGTCTTTCTTTCCTATGGGTTTATGACCTCTGGGTTTCCTAAATGCATTCCTCCTTGGTTCCTGTTTATTTAGCTTAACCACGTATGCATGCTCAAGTAGGAAATAGTTTTTTGAAATGCTCAGAGGAAATCTGATTGGTTCTTACAAACGCTGTGTTAAGAGTTCTTTTGTTAATACAGTGGTACCTTGGGTTACATACGCTTCAGATTATAGACGCTTCTGGTTACAGACTCCACTAACCCAGAAATAGTACCTCGGGTTAAGAACTTTGCTTCAGGATAAGAACAGAAATCGTGCTCCGGTGGCGCAGCAGCAGCACGAGGCCCCATTAGCGAAAGTGGTGCTTCAGGTTAAGAACAGTTTCAGGTTAAGAACGCACCTCCGGAACGAATTAAGTACTTAACCCGAGGTACCACTGTAAAAGGGACCTGGGTCAGGTGTGGCAGATTATTATTGGCACTTCCTCCCAAAGTCTTCTGAGTAAATGTCAGGCCGCATTTGAGCGGCTAAACCCCGTCCCCAAGCCTCCACCTGACTGGTTGGCTACCTGGGAGCGTAGTGTGGCAGTCGGGCCAGCTGGGCAGGGGCCGGGACGCCCCCTGCCGACACGGGAAATGGCTCCCGCTCACAACTCCTCCCCTCTGTAAGGAGGAGAGGCTTTCTTAAATTGTGGTGCCCAGAACTGGACACAATATTCTAGGTGTGGTCTGACCAAGGCTGAATAGTACTGCTCTATTTAGCCTCGGTCAGCAGACACATGGAATACTGTGTCCAGTTCTGGGCACCACAATTGAAGAAGATTGTATGCGCAGAGGAGAGCGACCGAGATGATCAAGGGTCTGGAAACAAGTCTCAGGAACGGTTGAAGGCGTTGGGTATGTTTAGCCTGGAAAAGAGGAAACTGAGAGGAGATGTTATAGAGCACCTTAAATATCTAAAAGTCTGTCCCGTGGGAGATGGAGCAAGCTTGTTTTCTCTTGCTCTGGAAGGTAGGATCAGGTTCAATGGATTCAAGTTCCAAGGAAGGAGATTCTGAGTAAATGTCAGGAAGAACTTTCCAACAGTAAGAGCTGTTTGACAGTGGAACGGACTCCCTCACCTCGGAAGATTGTGGACTCTCCTTCCTTGGAGTGTTGGACAGCCACCTGTCATGAATGAGTTAAGATTCTCCCATTGCAGGGGTTTGGACTAGATTGCTCTCCTGGCCCTTCCAACTCTACGATTCCCTGAACAAACTAAGCCCAGGAAGGATGGAAAAAAGCTTCAGTGATAAACAGAAATCCCACAAGAGAGGAAGAAACCTTCAGAAGGATGTTAGCGTAGAAAATGTGGAAGATTGTTCAGGAAGAGAGCTCATCATAGGGACATCCGTGTAAAGAGAAAAGATGATTTACTTGCACACCGTTTTTAAAAAGATGTACTTTAAATACTTCGTCATTGATTACCGCACCCCTTTTCCTTCCAAGCTGTTGCTGTTAGAGATGCATTTTTGTTACGGCTGTATGGGAGATAAGCAGGTATTAGCTTACGTTAGGAAGCATTTTTTCTTATACAGGTGGGAACCATTGTGCGAGCGATAGATTGACGTGCATGTGCAACCCACACATCGTTTTTGGCCGCAGAAGAGGGGGGACGACATGGGCTTTTGCACGACTGCTGCTGTGCAATGACCCAGAACGCAACCCCCGTGCAAATGGAGAGTTGCCTGTA